>NW_024582405.1:920290-948830 GCF_018398535.1 Haplochromis burtoni | reverse complement strand
CGGGCTTCTGACAAAACAACCCGGGCTTAAGCCCAGTAAGCCACCCCCACGCTCCGCCCCTGTTTACAAGTACAAAACCGATTTACAAGTACAAAATATTTATGACCACATTTTGAGCCCATAGTCGCTGTAGTCAGGCATGTGACATTCATGTAATTTCTGTGTTTAAATATGGGGAAATTTCAGTTTTTGCAGTTTTTTGTTTTCATGCATTTAGCCGTCAAGAAAGCGCCTGAATAGCCGACTCTCCCACAAAATATCCACCAGATATTTTCCACCAGAAAGTAATACTAGGACCAGAAAAATATCACAACCACTTTAACTCTGTGCCATTCCATTGTTTTTAAACTGGCATATTAATGCATCAAAGTTTTAAAGTCTAAATGAATGAAAAATCTGTCACTGCATGAAATTTTGAAATAACCTAGAAACTCAAACCTTTCTACTATGATAGGGGCTTTTTACACTAATATATTTGAGTCAATGACATTCAAAAACAAATATAATTTTCATATACTAACTATGATTTTTAATATAAGAATATCATAATCTTAAATATGTTCTTGTAGTTTTAATGCATATTTACACTTTTTTCCAACCATGGTGTTGATTGGTTGTCTTTCCCTTTCTGCTGTGTAGCCAACGAGAGGTCTATTGAGGATCAAAAGGATATGTCATGTTTCAGTCATCTTTTTGAGTACATCATGGTGTGTAGTACTTTGCATGCAGTCGTAGTTGTAGTGGTCAGTGTCATTCAGAGACCATACATATTAGATGAACATAGAACAATGATACATACCCAGCATGGTCAACGAAGTTCAGTTTAAGTCCTGAGCTGAACATTTTGCCCATTATCTTGGTGTTTTGAAACCAGATGTGGTGAGGAATGGATGGATCTGACTGAGAAGATAATGCACACTGATAGGCCACAAGCAAGACCCACACTAAAACATACCCTGCTTCATACTGTATTTGACTCTAACTGATAAGTTGAAGATCGCGTGGGAATAGGCAAAACTTGTAACTACTAGTCAAAAAAGCAAATGTTTCAGGAAACGTGACAAGTACACCACAAAAATGTCAAAAGTCCTCAGTAGATGAACACTATATGAAAGTCATCTCTTGAGGAAATTGGAATGAATCCAGCAAAGACCTGACACAGGACCTGGAAGACACATCTTGCCCTTCAGATGATCGACTGAAGCCTCGCCAAAACTGGTCTCAGTGGAAGGGTGGCTGTGAAGATGCCATTTTTAAGGAGAGGAAATAGAAAGAAATGAGCGAGTCATGTCAAACGACATAATAACTGGTCTGAAAATCTACTGAAAACCTGTGGCCACAAGTCTAATGAAGTGATGGTCAGGAGAGAAGTGCAACAGTGAGCAGCTACAGCTTTCATGGTGGAGACTCTGCCGTAGTTTGGGGGTGTATTTCAGTCGGTGGTGTTGAAAATGGTCAAAATTGATGGAATTATGAACATAGAAAAGTACCATCAGAGCTCACAATCCAGTACCATCTGAGCATACAGTGGGGCAAAAAAGTATTTAGTCAGCCACCGATTGTGCAAGTTCCCCCACCTAAAATGATGACAGAGGTCAGTAATTTGCACCAGAGGTACACTTCAACTGTGAGAGACAGAATGTGAAAAAAAAATCCATGAATCCACATGGTAGGATTTGTAAAGAATTTATTCGTAAATCAGGGTGGAAAATAAGTATTTGGTCAATAACAAAAATACAACTCAATACTTTGTAACATAACCTTTGTTGGCAATAACAGAGGTCAAACGTTTACTATAGGTCTTTACCAGGTTTGCACACACAGTAGCTGGTATTTTGGCCCATTCCTCCATGCAGATCTTCTCGAGAGCAGTGATGTTTTGGGGCTGTCGCCGAGCAACACGGACTTTCAACTCCCGCCACAGATTTTCTATGGGGTTGAGGTCTGGAGACTGGCTAGGCCACTCCAGGACTTTCAAATGCTTCTTACGGAGCCACTCCTTTGTTCCCCGGGCGGTGTGTTTTGGATCATTGTCATGTTGGAAGACCCAGCCTCGTTTCATCTTCAAAGTTCTCACTGATGGAAGGAGGTTTTGGCTCAAAATCTCACGATACATGGCCCCATTCATTCTGTCCTTAACACGGATCAGTCGTCCTGTCCCCTTGGCAGAAAAACAGCCCCATAGCATGATGTTTCCACCCCCATGCTTCACAGTAGGTATGGTGTTCTTGGGATGCAACTCAGTATTCTTCTTCCTCCAAACACGACGAGTTGAGTTTATACCAAAAAGTTCTACTTTGGTTTCATCTGACCACATGACATTCTCCCAATCCTCTGCTGTATCATCCATGTGCTCTCTGGCAAACTTCAGACGGGCCTGGACATGCACTGGCTTCAGCAGCGGAACACGTCTGGCACTGCGGGATTTGATTCCCTGCCGTTGTAGTGTGTTACTGATGGTGACCTTTGTTACTTTGGTCCCAGCTCTCTGCAGGTCATTCACCAGGTCCCCCCGTGTGGTTCTGGGATCTTTGCTCACCGTTCTCATGATCATTTTGACCCCACGGGATGAGATCTTGCGTGGAGCCCCAGATCGAGGGAGATTATCAGTGGTCTTGTATGTCTTCCATTTTCTGATGATTGCTCCCACAGTTGATTTTTTCACACCAAGCTGCTTGCCTATTGTAGATTCACTCTTCCCAGTCTGGTGCAGGTCTACAATACTTTTCCTGGTGTCCTTCGAAAGCTCTTTGGTCTTGGCCATGGCGGAGTTTGGAGTCTGACTGTTTGAGGCTGTGGACAGGTGTCTTTTATACAGATGATGAGTTCAAACAGGTGCCATTCATACAGGTAACGAGTGGGGGACAGAAAAGCTTCTTACAGAAGACGTTACAGGTCTGTGAGAGCCAGAGATTTTCCTTGTTTGAGGTGACCAAATACTTATTTTCCACCCTAATTTACGAATAAATTCTTTACAAATCCTACCATGTGAATTCATGGATTTTTTTTTCACATTCTGTCTCTCACAGTTGAAGTGTACCTCTGGTGCAAATTACTGACCTCTGTCATCATTTTAAGTGGGGGAACTTGCACAATCGGTGGCTGACTAAATACTTTTTTGCCCCACTGTATGACTGACAGTCACTTCATTTTTCAGTAGAACAATGATCCCAAACACTCTGCCTGTACAGTAAAAGCAAAAAAAGAAAAAAAGAATTGACCTCAACATTATTGAGGCAGTGTGGGATCATCTCGACATAGAACAGAATTAAAGAAGAGCTTTGAATGTCCTTCAAGAAGCCTGAAAAACTGTCCCTGAAGACTGCTTTGGGAAATTAAAACTTGCTTTAGAATTCAGGCTGTGTTCAAATATTGACTTCAATGCTTGTTAGAAGAGGTCTGGGCCTCTTTGCTTAGGCTGCTGCCCCCGCGACCCGGCCCCGGACAAAGCGGATGAAGATGGATGGATGGATGGATGCTTGTTAGAATTTTACAAACTCATCCGAAAACAGTTTTTGGCTGATACATTGTATTTCCATGTATGTTTGATTGTATCCAGTAAATTGGTGCACTTGTTTCCCATTTCGTAGTGAAATGTAAAGAAATGAGTGCTGGCTCGAGAGTTGTACACAATGCTCTATTTGATACAAGCAGTAGGTGGCTGATGAGACATTGCGCAACTTAAAACCCCTGGAGCCAGTGGAGACCAAACCAGAGCTAAAATTAGAGAGAATGCTGGATGTGAACAAAGGAAGCTGGAAAATGGACAGGTCACTCTGTGTTTGATCATTTATCATATCTTATCTTACAGCTTGCTTCACTGCCAACCAATGATAAATTTAATCAATCAATTAAACAAAACATGAAACTTTGAATAAGATCTAACTGCAGGGCATTGTTCCATTTCTTCTTCCAGTTCAGTACTGAGACCAAATGCTTCCTTTGCGCCACAACTGAAGCATTATTGGAAGGCTCCATTGTGTTGCCAGCATTTACCCCACCCCCTTCCTCCACTGGTGCATCCAAATTGACACCAGATAAGCATTGTGAATACACAGGGCACTGCACGGAATGAGCATAGGGGCTTAAGACCCCCAGCTAATTTTCTATTTCAATCACAGGATGACTGAATGCTTGCCAAAGTGTTGCACAAACCAGCGCTATCCAAACCAAACAGAAAGGCAAATTATTGTGCCACTTAGCACATCCGAGGGGGTGCAAAATTCTTTTTTATACCATTTTAACACCCACAAACCATACACTGTAATCATTCTTTTTTATAGCTTTCTACATAATTTGCAGTACCTAACGGGGGCCAAGTGAGAAGGATGTATTCTATCAAAGCTACCGGATACAGAACATGATACAATATCTAGTTTATGAGTCCAAATTCTTGCCTTTAGGGGTTGCTATGACAACTTGAACGATGCTGGTGCTGTATGTTGTCGTCTGTGTGGGGTTACGGTTCCCTCCCAAACCTGGGGTACTCAGGATAAACGTAGCCAATCAAAAGGGGATGTGGAGGTAATGAAGACTAAGGCGCTGAGAGGCAGGGAGCTTTTAGAAACTGCCGTAATGCTGAGCACTTCAGACCTGCTCTCTCCGTCTTCCACAGCTCGTCGGATTAGCTGGCCTAGTCTCTATGGAAACCTTGCCCCACATGAAAACACACACACATACACAGATCATGAAGATTTTTACTTCCCTCAGTTAAAAAAATAAAACAAAATAAAAAATGAAGCAGGATAATTTAAGTGCTACTTGTGATTTTCTGCTTTTTTTTCTTATATCATTTTGCCTCATGGATGTGGTTATGGAATCATCAGCTCTGCGGAGGGAAAACAGGCCTGACTGCAGCAGACAAGCAGATATATAAAGTCTGACTTATCAGGCCTAATGCCTCTCTATTCAGGGTGCTCCACAAACTAGTGCTAAAATGTTCTTAGGGTATTTGAGAAAGAAGTTACACAGTCAGGCAGCGATAATACGGCCTATCAGCTGAAGTATCACACTGCACTGAAAATCTACAGGCTCAATTAATTTCTCACCCGAAGGTATATCTTCCTCTGTCTAAGTTGATCCCTCTTCATCCACTGAACACTGTAGCCAATAACCATCCCAGTGTAAGCTGCAGCTGAAGGCTGCGGTTGAAACAACGAGGAAGTGCAGCTATTTGGAGCTGAGCCAGCAAAGCAGAAACCACCCACAACATCTCTGAACACACATGTGGGCAAAAACTGAAGATAAGGAGGAGTGCGTCAACACATACGGATTTGTGTTCATGGTCATACTGATTCCAGTAAAAGTTAATGATATACTGCATGGGACACACTGGGATTTTATTAAAGTTTATCAAAGTTTTAACTACCCAACCTGTCAGAAATATAAAAAAGGAGACATGTTTGATATGATTCAGTTAGAATAATGAGCATATAAAAAATTAAGCATCTCTAACTCTGACATGGATTTAGCAACAGCTAAAAAACATGAGTCCAAATGAATAAACGAACTGCAGTTGGCTGAATGGCTACTTGACTCTAAAGGCAAATCAGTCTCTGCAGACTTCTTTAATAAATGCAGATTTTTACACGTTTACAGCCTGGAATAAGAAAAACAAACAAAGCAAAAAACAGTTTGGATCTTAATAGCTAATCTCTTCCTTTGTGACAAGTTTGCAGGGGGTGAATTTTATATTAAATTGCATAAACCCTTAAAGTTGTGTATCATCAGAAACACAGCCTCCTGGAGTGACAGGTGAGGCGGCTTGACCTTCACTAATTCGAGTCACTGAACTGGCGCATCTGACCATGCTTGTGGTATTAGTGCCTTTTAAGGAAATAATGCCATTTTCTTGCCAGTAACATTAGCTTGCTGTGCACTTAATTACACTAGAAATTCATCTCAGCGCTAATTAGTAGGTATATTCTTTGGCACATTGCACCTGCATCGACAGATGCCCTTGCTCACCGAGTCAGCTTAGTGTTCCGTACTCTTGCTTAAACGTGGTCAATTCTGCTTCCAAAAAACACAAAATGAGGCTCAAGGCCTTACCACGGAGTTCACACCCCAGTAGTGTGTAATGGTGGTTAAATCAATTATTAATAAGATAGCAAATTATGCACACACAGTGCTATCAACCAACAGAGAAGGAGGTGACTGTGAAGACTTCCTGCTTTAACTGCCATCATATTTCTTTGCATATACTACCAAAGCATTATAATTAAATCATGAGATGCTACAAAGGGAGGCAGGGCAGGGATGGGGGTACTACTGCCTCTATTAAGCTAGGGGCATCATTAGGTCCCAATATGTAACAGATAATTAATAATTGCAAGTAGGCACATGTTCAAGGCACACATACAGTAAGAAGATATGCAGTGCCACATCAGTCAAAGAAGACAAGAAGGATGTGGAGAAAGCCAAGTTTTCTTCATCTCTCAGGGAGCTTTTTATGTCCTCCAGCAGGTTTTCCAAGCAGCTAAATCGCCTCCTGCTCTCATCCCTCCTGTCACCGTGTGATCTGATAAAAGTGAGAATACAGAGCATTTCATCTGTGCAGCTTGCAACGATAAGGCTCGACTTCAGAAAACGGCCAGGTCTCGATGTTCAGACGTTCAAAAAGGACCCGGTGACAGTCCGTTCCTTTTGTCCGCAGTCAGCTCAACCAGACAGTAATCTGCGGCTATGTCCTCCGAGCGCCATGTGGTTCCTTTGAGGCTTGGACTTTAGGTTTGACCTCGCAGCTATAAGCTTTCTGTCAGGGTTTGGCCGTAAGCGTCAGACAGTGGATAGAGAAGAAGAACAGGCGCAGGGGCACATGGCACACCATAGATAAAGACAGGATCAAACTGTGTGACACAAAGATTACTGTCAGTATAAAAGACAGCATACAGTTCTTACATCTCTGATAATCACATTTACTGTGTTGACCCGTTAGAGATTGTACTGTTCCTGTTGCATAACTGTCATTATGTTCCATTATTAATTGCCTTTATTCTCACTAAATATCTTTTTCACCCCCACTCACTGTCTCAATTTCTCTGCTGCTGCTACTGTGACCCTGTCTCCCTTCAAGCATCATTTAAGGTTTATCTAAAATAATCCAATCTAATTAACACTTCAAGTAAAGTCACTTAGTGGCTCGTTAAATGTGTTAAATGTAGTGGATCCTAAACTGGAACCAATTCGCTTTCAGCTGTATCTACTGTAGTTGTCAATTTTAAATATTTTAACTATCTGTTACATTGTAGAATGTGTCATTAAAATTGCACTCAATTCATCATATTATGTACAGAGTCTAGACCCAAATAATAGGGTATATTAGTGGCGAGTCAGAGAGCAGGCTTTTGCTGTTTCTGACTGACTAGGAAGCATTGATATGCCCTTAAAAAGCAGTTTAAAATAATCTTGACAGCAATAATTTGAGCAAATAACTAAGACCTGCCAAGCAATGAGAAGCCAGTGGGGGGGGGGGGGGGGGGGGTTGGGGGGGTAGGAGGAGGAGGAGGAAAGGAAATTTAAAAGCCCTTACCAAGAGGTAACATTTCATACTTTTTGCCCTCTTTATGCCCCTATTGAAGAGACTTAGGGGTCAAAAAAGATGCAGGCACTCCCTGGCAGATTGTACCTGTGCATTCTTTCAAACTCAGCGGGACTAAAATACCACATCAGACTCTCTTTTAATTCTGTGCATCAGCTTTTCTGGTTGCTCACTATTGTTGGCCTGCAGGTTGACCAGCCCAGAGGGAAAAACCTTCCGCTTCTCCAGATGGCTCCTCAGCCTCTCCTGCCAGAGTCTCATGCTACATAATCATAGCCAGCTGGTTTGCTAGGTAACAGTGGGGTCAGGATGCCCAGAAGTAGTAATGGCCATGTTTTGAAGAATGAATAAACAGCCATGTCAAAGCAGCGAGAGCAGGTTACTGTAACCTATAGGACCCCTAACTGTCATGATTTGCAAGGTGGAAGATGTAAAAGCCAACTGCACTCGAGTCAAGGTGTGCGCATATCACTGCAATCATGTTTTTTGACATTTCTCTAATGTTTCTGGGAAGTTTTAACCAGAACCCAAAGAAATGAACAAGACAGTGTGTTTCTTAGCAAGGAACTGGCAACTTTAATGTTTCTTCTTAATGTCAGATTGTAACAATTCTTTAAAATCAAGTATGAACAGGAGGAAATAAAAATTTCTCATGATGTCTCCTATTGGCCGAAACAGCCAAGACACCATGCAGACTGAAGTGGATGAAACACTGTTGAACTGAGACAGTTGGTGAATAAACTGTTGTATGATGTGAAAAAATTAATCAAACTATCAGAGGGAAAGAGTAAGAAGAGAGAACTGAAATAAAATCGGGATTAAATTAGGATGTTTAAGCATATTTTCATGTATCAAAGCCTTGAGTTCTATCCAGGAGATGCACAGTGTTGCTTTTGATTGAGTTTTGTTCACAATTTAAGTATTTAAATTCTTAGTTTTGGTTTAGTTTTAGGTGACTACATATGATAAGATTATAGCGGACTATTATTCTAACACCACACAGACTAATAAATGTGCCTTAACACACTACAGTCAAATTAGACACATTTCAACATGACACATTTGAGAAAATGTCTCACTCAGGGGGAACAAAACAGCAGATCAAAATTTGTGTAAAAAGCTGAAAAACGAAATAAAATAAGTTGAGCATTTGGTCATGTAATTAAACCTTTTTTTTTAACAATAGTAGCAAAGAACCCTCTTTATGGTCTATCCTTTTCATCAGTCTAAAGTGGAATGCTTTACATTCATCATGCTACTGTTATGGATTTTTTTTGCTCTACATAACCCCAGAAGAACTGCCTATGCTGTTCAAGAGACCACTTGTGTAGATCTAAGTTTTAATAGTAGGCTTTCCTTTATGTTTAAAAGCTTAAAAATAAACTAAAGGGAAATTGGTGTGTCTCCAGCTTCTGTTTCAGCTGTTTGGGCTGGTAGTCAGTGGTCCTACCAAAGCTGGGTACAAACCAAACGAATGTCTGCAGCACTTCCTGGGGGTACGACAAAACTACAAGAGTATCAATTTTGGATCATCTCACAAAGCCCTGCAGGATGTGCAGTACAATGCGGTTAAATGATGATTTCATTTATTAATGGGAAAAAGCTATCCAAACCTACCTGGCTCTGTGTGTAAAAGCAATTGCCCCCATTGTTAATTCACGAATTCACTGTGATTAAACATGTTATTTGGAACGCAAAGTTCAACGCGAGTTCAATTTCACTGCCAGAACTCTTATTACTTAAAAACACTTAAAATAACTTGTCTGACAAAGTTTTATTTATTTATTTTTGCCTGTCCCGTTTGGCTCTTTTGCCATCAGAATTATTGTCTACAGGCGAAGAAAGATGCCCAACGGATTTACTTTACCAAATGGACCATCCCAGCCTTGCTGTAATGGTCTATTTGATTCACCTTTTATTATTGTTTATTTTATTTCATTTTCATTTGCTAAATATGGGACAGACTTGACTGGGGAAAAGAAAGGGGAGAAAGAAAGAGGGGAAAAAACAGCGGGGAAGAGGGACGGGGATAAAGAGCAAAAAACAAAAACCAACAAAATAAGCAGACAAAAAATACATATATCAATCACCTGGATCACCTGTTGAGAAAGATAAAAGAGAAAACAAGTAGAAGAAAAAAAAAGAGCAACATAATAAACAACGTCACAATGATCTATGGGAATATAACAGTAAATACTAAATATTCAACATTATTGTGCAGCACGTAAGATCGAAAGTGTGCTTTGAGGTAGGAGCCAAAAAGGGTGTAGTTTGTGTGTGTGAGCACCCGTGTGTACACCTGTGAACATGAGCGCGCTTGTATTTAAAAAGTTCCTTCATGTAATGATCTGCTAGAGGGTGTGGGGAGCCACAGAAGCCGGGGGGGGGGGGGTTGCAGTGACCATGAGCTCCGCTGGCAGCCAGCTGTGCCAGAGTGACCGAGCCCCAAGCTGAGAGGCTGAGTGCACCCCACCCCCGAAGTGGCCCGAGCAAGCCCCAGGCTCCAGGCCCCAACAATCAGCCACCAAGGAGTGAGCCGGTATGTACCTGGATGCCCATCCCCTGACACAAAGAACCACCAACGCACCGATGTCTGAGGGCGTCTGCCACTGGCATGGGAAGTGGTGAGGGAGATAGGCCTCCATACCTTGGAGGGCCTGAGATGTCCCTAGAGAGGTGGCGTCTGATACCCAACCTGACATGTAGACACAGACATACAGGCACACACAGATACAAACATCCATTCCCACCCTCATGCTCTCATATGCAATTACTCAACACTCACCCAACGTGGAGACAGACACAAAGAGACACTGTACACACAAACACACTCCCCAAGCGTACTCTATACCCCAGGTCTAGGTACCCTTGCCCCTGGAGGGGGAAACTGCACCCAGACCCAGGTGGTGTTACCCTTTTCCCTGGGGTGGAGAGAAGTAGGCTGCCCCGACTCGGCAGCAGCAGGGAGACCCCACATTCCAGACCCCAATCGGACAGCCAACTCCTCCTTTTAGTCCCCCCGCTCCAACAGGCAGCAGAGAACGGGGGTGTGTGAAGACTCCAAACCTCCCTCTGCCCGCTTATATGTAGTGTTGATGCATGTGTGTTCTAAGGTGCATTTAAAACCCAGGAGGGCATGGAGCTACCTGCAAGAGAGCAGCAGGTAAGCGCATAGCCCCTCCTGATAGCCTTCAATGTCTACATGTCTACAGGGCCATCTGGACCGGGGCCCAGTTCAGCAGCGCTGCCAGGCCCCACAGATCCCGGAACAGCCCACCCGACCCCACCACAGAGAAAACTGCACCCACCCTGTCATCCACTCATCTACAAGACGCCCAGGCTGAGATCTTCCTCCACCTCTCTATATCTCCCCCTCCTTCAGAGTGAGTTCCTGAAGAGAGCAGACCTCCTGCAAGATGTAACAGCCTCCCCCACCAGTTGAAGAGCTGGTGCTCCATCCACTGGCGGCACCTGCGCCGGGGCTGGGCGCCCATACACCCACCCGCCCAAAACCCCGGCAACACACCAACCAGGACCAAAGCCCCCAAGGCCCAGCCAGGGCCCCAGCCCAGAGACGGAGCACCCCCAGAACCCGACGCCCGTCCCGGACCCACCCAGGGGCAGCCAGGCTACCAGGTCAGTAACCCACGTTCGTCAGCACAGACCCTCCCCTAGCCCCGCTGCATGCAGCCATGAGGAAACCGTCACCTAAGAGCCAACAGAGCCCTTAATAGGCCATGACCACAACCCCGGGTTGAGCCCTTCAACAAAGATGCTCCTGGGGAATCCCCCGACGCCCCAAGCCTGTACCTACCCCCCACACCAATCACAACAGCGAACCTGTCTGACAAAGTTAATTAGGCTAAAGATCTCATATGGCAACCTACCGTGCCACGATTTAAAGCCATCTAAAAATTGCTCCGAAACAAAGTAATTGACATCTATCAGTATGGAAAGGGTTACAAAGCCAATCTAAGGCTTTGGGGACTTTAGTGAACCATGGTGAGAGCGATTATTCACAAACGGAGAAAACTTGGAACAGTGGTGAACCTTCCAAGGAGTGACGGCCCACCAATATTACTCCTGGAGTGCATCGACTCATCCAGGAAGTCACAAAAGAACCCAAATTTACATGTAGACCTTGAATGCATCATGGGGATGAGAAGGAAAATGGATGTCTTGAAGGCATAAGCAGTTCATAGCATGTCATTATTTTCTTATTACAGAGCAAGTATCTGCATGTTGTCAGCTGGAAGTGCATGAAGAATTAACTCCTTTGACAGTATGTATTAACCTGCTTATAAGATTTAATTGCCCATGAACTGAAAAAGCTGGAATACTTTTCGAAATCATTCCAGCCCACTTTAACCACTGGAAACAAACCATTGCACTGTGGCAATAAATATACACGAGATTAAGAATTATCCAGTATGGGTATAATTAATAGAGTAAGGATTACTGATAATGGGCTGGATGTTGTGTTGGGATTGTAAAACCTTGCAGCTCAGATGGCTATAGTAGCGGTCGCCTCTACAAATGCAAAGAACTTTTTCAATTGTACGATAATGTTGCCAATTTTTCCACAATCCCGGCTCTGACTGAGGTGTGCCACAGTAGTTAATGTTGTAAGAGTCAAGTGTGAAATGTTGAGCAGCATGGTGCTGGGGTCAAAGCTGCAGCACCCCGCTGTAGTCACGATTGTTAGAGTGAAGTATGAAATATCCGACAGTGCTATGGTAGTGCTCCAGGGTCTGAGAAGAGAGCTTGGTTCGCTCTGGTGGGGGATCGGGCTCAGCCAATCAGAACCATTCCACATCATTGGCCAGGGCCATCTCTTATCTCACAGAAGTGCAGAGGCTTTCCCTACTAATGCCACCCAGCTTGCTAGATCCTCCATCCTTTGCTTCACCAACCTCCTCTTCTCTCAATGCGACCGCCATCTCTCCCCTCCTCATTTTCTATCATCGCTTCTTCTCTCTGATTATGTCTCTTCTGCTCTCTCCATCCAGTCAAACTCTCAACCCCACCTCTCCTTTCTCTCATCTGCCGCACTTCATCTGCCTCCATCTCTTTTCATTTTTTCAGTCAGGCATTTTTTCAGTTATTGGTTACGCATTGCTGAAGTGTGTGATAGGCCTCTACACACTACACTGGAGAAATAGGTCTGGTCACACCATACATAGGTCTGCGCCGAATTCTAATGAATGTGTGTGCGTGGATGGGTGTCATGTGATACAGTACAGAGAGAGAATGACAGATGAAATTAGAATAGTGGGGACATTAAGTGCTTTCGACTGGCTTGAGATTGCAGAATACGACACAAAGAAGTAAATCATAGCTGAGGATCCCCCCCCACCACTGCTCACTTCTTCCTGAAAAAGGAGGGGAAAAAGGCAGCAGGCACAAAAGAAAAGAGGAAGCAGGCAATCATGTTACTTCTAATCTGTTAATCTTTAGCTTGGAGAAGGAGGTGGGGGTGTTAAGTGGACAGGGGGGGCTGTTGGAATGAAATATATTGCAAATGGGAAAAGACACCAACAAGAGATCGGTGCTCGCAGATGGAGACCCTGCTTAATCAAGACAAATTGCAGATGGGCTTGGATTTTTATTCTCACAGAAAATAGACTAAAGCTGCCATCCGCATCACTACCACAGCAGTCCAAATCAACAAGCGCACATGGAGGAAAAAACAAAAACACCCTCGAGAAGCCAACGACGACTGCACACTTACAAACAAGTGCATGACGCACGCACAAAAAAAAAAAAAGAAAGAAAAGAAAGGGATGAAACTTGAAAGCTATTATTGCTAATATAGTTTTAATCTTCTTACAGGTTAGAAGAGGACATCTTGTATTTCAAATGTTTAATAGCAGTGCGATGTACTCTAGGCATCAAACGGCATATTAAAACAGCGTCCCCAGTCATTCGAAGCTCGCCTAAGGATGTGCATGACTCCTCCGGCTGCCATATCCCTCATGTCACACTCCCCATCCCCGTACACAAATCAACAACAAATTCCCATTTATTTATTCTTGCATCATCACGGCGGCAAATTGCTTTGTAAATGGCACAGTTCCCTCAGCCTCTCCTGTAAATACAATGTCATTGGTGATGTTAATAATCCTTTTGTTTGCTTGACCAGGAGCTCTCGAACGACGGCCGTTTCCTTGATTCAATTACTGCGGTTTAGAGTGGGGAGAATGAAGACCGGACCTTAAAGCCGCTCGTGTTAATAACATTCAAATTGATCACTGCCACATGTTGCAGTGGTGCAGCCCATTTAAAAGTGAGGCTAATGAAAAGAGGAGCTCTCCATTACATAGAGCGTAACTAAACATGACACGTCCTCGCTGAAATTACAAGGCCTGCGCTCGCTGCTGCATGCATATAATTCAGCTTGGATGCCGGCAAGCTGGAAGCCGCTTAGAAAGCAGGCGACTCAAGAAAACGTGCAATGAAGAGCACCGTCACGCCTCGTAAACATGCAGATAGCCACAAGTGTGTTTAGGCATGTATGCCCACTAAACGAGAAAAAAATATTGGGTGTAGAGCAGCATGCCAATGGATGCAAGACACAAAAGAAGTAAAATGAATGTTTGGGGAAATATTCAAACCCCTGGAAAGCTGGGCCTCTTTAGTCATTTTCATTATAGATAATGGGCCTTAGTTTTCCAACAGGGACACAACATAAAACCAATAGCTGCCAAATTAATTTCATACGTATCTGTTACAATTACAAGGTTATTAGAATACTATTACAGAAGTAGGTTGCTACCTAGTATTTTATATCATACTGGTTGCTAAGGTCTGTGTGGCAACAGATAAAGCATGTGATCTTTATGTTTTATCTGTGGTAAACATCAAGGTCTCACTGATTGGGGGGGTGGGGGAGTGTATGGTTCATGCAGTATGGGAAATATATATATATATATATATATATATCCTCCTACTGGAACCATAAAGAATTTTAATCTGTTTAGTGTGACCGGATTCTGGTGATCTGTGTTCATATGTGCCTGAATTCATGGTGTTTTAAAAGACATACATAAAAACAAACATTTAGAACAACTGCCACACTCATGTGTTGTAACTTCTGGCTAAAAATGGATAACTTTAGAGTAATGTCAAAAAGATTTAAATCCCCTCTTCTAATTTTAGAAAAAATATTAATATTTAAACAAGTACCTTAAGATTTGACCTTATTAACAAAACAATGCTAAAGACTTATTTCTAGAGGAAAAATGGAAGTTACAGTAAAGATGTGAAATTAATTTGAAATTCCAATTTAATTTTACCCAACCTAATAATTGTCACATTTTCATTTCTGCTTCATGGTATGGAAGCTTGTTTCTGCCAACGAAAAGATGAAAGTACTGCATCAAAATGTAAAATTCTGAGTTCTAATCTTAAAATCGGAATTTAGGTATCTCAAATATATCTCAAAACTTCAAGATATTTCTGATCAACTCAAAATTTTGAATGATTAAGTTCAAATTTCCAGGTACTAACCTGAACTGTTGACTTACAGACCATACCAAAAGACCTTTATAATATGTCCAACCAGCCTGGCCTCATGGCATTTGTCAAAGAGTCATAAATAATATAATTTATGAACATTAATTGTCTGATTTTTTTTGTATGGGACCCAATAGTTTTTAGCTAAACCTAATCATGAGTCATATTTGTAATTAATAGCATATTTAAAAATCATCAAACCGATGATGTGAAAAAGTCTGATCATTATAATCATTATATATGGGAGGAGAGTAATGAAAAATCATGTTCAGGGACACTAAATAATGATCTAATTCATGTTGAGTTTGTGAGTATATCACAAACTGCTGTGAGATCCAGTTGGCATCCACTATGCCTTGCCTGTGTCTTCCATGTAAATGGTACAATCAGAGTCAACCTTATTATTCTATAAGTGAAAATGTTCCAAATTAAATTATTATGTCTCTAATATCTTTCTTTTCAGAGTGCTGGCGAATCAAGCATTTAGCATAAAATGAACTAAAAGGAACCGTGTGATAAAGCATGGCATTAACATCAAGTCCTCTGGAATTTTCTGCACCATAATGGAGATTTGCCATCTGTATTCCCTTAACCTTTGGCCATTTGTTTTCCTGTTCTGCGCTGGATGCAGAAATCCTTTGGCCAACCTCTGCCATCTACTCAATCCTCTCCGTGAACATATGCATCCATAATTCAGCCCGTGAATAACGCATAGCATCTAATGAATCGGCACTCAGAGACGTTCGCAAACCTATCCCAGGGGAACTGAACTCACAACCTACCGCCTGCAGAGCAGCACATCTCCTTCAGATAGTCCTGTCTCCCTAACCGCTGAGTAAATCTTAGCTAAATGCTGTAATCACTCCAGTTGGACAAAACCTCCTAGTAATGTGTCGGTCAATACTGGCCTCAGGGCTAAGGGGACACACTGGCATCAATGTATCTTTGTTTACTAGATGGCAAGTCACAGAGACATACGGTCTTTATGGAGACACCACGTCCCTCCTAGGGAGACAGGAAGAGTGAATGGACGCATCGGGTCACTTTTCATCTTTAACTCTCCCTTGGCAGAGAGACAGACGAGGACAATCCTCCTTCCCCAGACAGAAGACTTCTGTGTCTCTATTTAATGAAATGGCATTACTGCTAATGTTGCTCAGCCAATCAGGAAGCAATGCAGCAGTCATGTGACACTTGGGATAGATATCCCATCTCATAAAGTGCTTTTACACCACAGCATGCCCGATGAGAGCAATATCATCACATTTATGAGAAAATAATGATTTCTCCACCGAATTTATGAGCATCTTGTATAAAAAAAAGCATTCATATGAATTATATCCGTATGAAGGAAGAAGAGGAAGAAGATGGGGAAAAAAACACTTCCTTTAATTTGTTTTTCCCCTCAAGGGAATTAATACAGGTCCGTAATATCAGCCATAAAAGTCAATCTTGTCGACAAAGAATAGGCCAATTAGTTGAGCTACGAAGAGATGAAACAGAGGAATCAAAAGAGATCAATAAGGTAGATTCACTCCTGCTCTGCAACTGCAAATCAATACAGGCTGCTCTGAGAGATGGACGTGATTAGAGATCACCAAGTCACAGCTAACCTGCACATAATCAAGAGCTAAACTTTCATAACTGCTGCAACTTGCTGGGAACAGATTTAAATGAGGTAATATTGTTCTTCAAGTTCACAAATGACACAAATCTATGTATTTGTACATCTACCTATATCTATCTTACTATCTACATCAAACAAGAGATAGCAATGACAAATACCAAAGTGGCCCCCACCTCTAAAACCATTTCCTTTTTGGGGGGCAGTCTTGTTGTTGCCTGTCCAGTGTACCAGGTGCCACTTTGGTGAAATTGATTCACAGTGATTGATTTTGATGCATTTTTGGCATTTTTGATATTAAAAAAATCATGGCGAACAACGCATAGTTCAATATGATAACTCTGCTACAAAGACAAATAGTTCAGTGACATTTCTAATTTAAGTGACTATTGGCCTCCTAAATTTTGAGTTCAGCACCCATGCACCTTTGTTTTTGGCCACAAGGCACAATACCATTGCTGTTTTTGTTAAACCTGTACTGTTCGTTTAGCAATGCAGTGGTGCTACTTGGTAAATCTGCACTTAAAAAAAAGAACAAACAAGAAAAACAGTAAAAGAAGTATCGATAACACCCTTCTCCACCTCTTGGATCTCGCGATATGGCAGCCTTGCTTCTGTCAGTCTGCCCCAGGGCAGCTGTGGCTACAACTGTAGCTTGCCTCCACCAGTGTGTGAATGTGAGAGTGAATGAATAGTGGAATTGTAAAGCGCTTTGAGGGCCCCGAAAAGCACTATATAAATGCAATCCATTATAATTGCTCCTCAAATGGTGCATGATAAATATCCTTGAGCTGACAATGCACAATGAGCAGTAGCACACTGTGGTCAGCTCAGCCAGAGAAGAGAGAAAGAAATTCCTCCCAACCAAGTAAAGCACCAATTCATTACAAACTGTCAGATTTATATTACTTTACATTTTGTATTTACTCTGGAAACCATTTCTAAATTTGTACTTTAGTAAGCGCGACTCAAAAGTAGTAGCCAGTTTTTCTACAGAATTTGAGCTAATCAGTATTAATCACACTGACTTTGATAGATTTTTCTAATTGTGTGCTTCAAAAAAAATAATGCAATTTTCATACAAAACCTTTGCAAACAGGCAAAGAGGTAAAGACCCTACAATAATACAGGAAAAAAGAGAAAACCCCATCAATCAGATGAGCAAACACTTGGCGACAGTGGGAAGGAAAAACTCAGTTCTAACAGGAACCTGTTAACCTGAGCAGAACTAGGCTCTGGGAGGGGGAGTCATTTGTTCCTAGACCCATACACACTTTAATCATTGCTTCCAAGTCTATACTTTAACAAGGCAATGATTGTAAATGACCTTGGTAAATATTACATTATATGCATGAGATTAGTAAACAGTAAAATACGACATATGCAAATATGTCGTATTTTAATTTTTTGTTGTATAATATGACAACAAAGAATTTCAACCAATATTTTAACAAATGATTTGTTATATCTATTATATCGTGTTTTCAACTCTGCTAGCCACTAGTTAGTATTCGACTGCAATATGAAAGCTTCAGACAAGAAATTTCACAGTCATCACAGCATCTTTTTTTCACTTTCGTTATCCTATTCTTGAACTTTTCTAGATTTTCTCTTTGCGGATGACAGTGAATCTTGGGATTAGCATCCTTGCTCTTGCTTGGTGCCTTGAGTTTTAATGTCAAAATATTCCAACATTTTGTTTAAAGTTTCTAATTATCCGGTATTCCAAGTATAATTTTATTCTCGACAGAGCGGCAAAGCTCATTAACCACATATATACAGTATAATAAGACACTTAAACTTCCATAATAAGAAGAAAATATATTCAAGCACACTTGTGTGGAATCCAATCAAAATGTCTCATTAGAATGATTTCAGTTTAATGGCTTCCCATAAAAATTGATCAATTAAACACTGTCATCAAACAAACTGCGTCACATCCATCATGCCGGCCGATATCCAAATTTGAATAAGTAGCGACCTGACGTATCAGCGAAGCAATTAATCAGCGTAACCCAATGAGGTGACGTTCTTTTGCCAGGGTTCAGACAGCTTCTCTTAAGTCCACTCGTTTGCTCACTGCTGAATGAAGAGGTGAAACTGAGCTATTATAATGTAATTATGATGCCAGCTTCCATTGTTGAGAGTAAAGCGAGGTTCCATGGCGGTAGTGCAGGACCTGTGGCTCCCTCTGTCTGCTGCGAGTCCCACTACTTGTCATCAAATCATCCACACCTGTCAAACACAAGTTCTTTGCTCTGCGCTTCCAGACCCTAAACCACCTTCCCCCCACTCCTCCCCGCTCAACATCTGTCCCATGGGTCTGGGCTCTCATCCAATCACACACGGCATAAATCCATAACTTTAGCTCTCCCCTCGGCCCCCAGGAAAACACAATAAACTGCACTCATCTTTTATGCATGATTTTCTCTGTCTCTGTAGCTAGCTTCGCTCTCGGTGCGTATCAATCATCACGGGGACGCTGCGGGGCAGGGAGACAGAGACGGAGAGAAAGAGCGATGGCGGGTGGGAAGTATACATGGTTGCACAACAAGGCAAAATGAAGAGTCCAGTTTCTTTATCCACTGACTTGGATTTCTATTTCAATCTCATCTGCCCCTATCCTTTCCTCTCCTCCTTCCTTCCTCGTCTGCCCTTTCCTCCACCTCCTCAAGGCGCCCTTTGCAGGGAAAAAAAAACAAAACCAAAAAAAAAAAAAAACACACACATATACACACGCTTGTGAAATGAAACTGACCCGCTCACCTCTCACTGTGCATCTGTAGCTGCAAGTTAACAGACACATGTTGGTATTTTTAAGAAACACCTTCTCCCTTGGACTCAAGGGAGTGAGGGTTGAGGGCACTGCTTTCCCCTCCCACACAGTACATACACACAGGCTGAGAAGATGAGAAGATGTGTAAAGGCGATCTACATGGGCTTCATTGGCATGCTAACATATACACAACTAGAGCACAGCTGTCTCATCGCGGGAGAGGCCAGCAGTTGGGCTTGAAATAAAATGGGCAGTTTGAAAGAAAAAAAAAAAAAAAGAACAGCTCCTCGTAGCTGCAGAACATTACTGGTTAGGGGTTGGATAATATTTCTATTTTTAGAGCACATTATTTCAGCCTTTTTTTTCCAGACGTAGGTAGAAATTACGAGAATTAAAGCAGAGTTACAAAACAACATGAGCTAAATGAAGCGATGAATACTCATGCAACCTACTGTACAAGAGGAATAAGAATTATATTGGGAATTTTTACTTTCATTATTTATTTATTTAATTTTTTGTACTGGAAATTACAAAGTGAACATAGACATAATATATATGTCTACATATATCGACAGCTAAGTATCACAAAAGTCAACCCACCTTAATGTTTATACTGTAAGGTGCCACCAAATGAACTTTTAAACCCTTACTGAGCCAATGAATCCCCTGGGAACATCCTTTTTACCCTTAACCTTGCAATATTTCTCATCCATCTGTTCACACGCATGCACACACAAACACACACACACACACAATGTCAGAGGACTTGCTATACATACTACTGACCTCATGCTAGGAGCAAAGCAGTGTCTTGCACAAGGACACTTGATTTTAAAGGCGAAGCCTGTAATTGGTTGCTAACCCGCTTCCTCACCTGAGCCGATATTAATGTTTCTATAACATCATAAAACATAGCTCTATTAATAATTAAATTCACCAAAAAGCTAAACATATTAGTGACTGCCTCTGCTTTTTAGAATTTGAAATAAAAAACACATTTTTGACATGCAGTTTATTTAGCTTCATTAAGGTGGATGTTGCACGCTGGTGTTACAGAATTCTCACTAGTCAAACTTTGGCACAGGAGAAACTGGATTAGGTTAATGGTTTTGGTTAATCCCACTTTAGCAAGTCCAAAGTGCAGGTTTTCCTTTGCCCAGCTGGCGAGGTAGTTTAGGTTTGGTGTCAACTTTTGTGTTGGGTAATATGTTGTGTCATATTTTATCTTCCACAAGCCCTGAGTCGTCCTTTCGTCTTTCACTTTAAACCAGAACCAAACATATCTTTGGCTTCCAGACTGCATTCTGCTGGGTGGGTTTTTCCCTCACGGCTAATTCCTGACAAGTGTTTTGGACAAAAGGTCTTTTACAAGAGAAGTTGTGCTTTGCATAACCACCCCTGGCATGAAGGTGTTCATTATTCTAATCCATACCCTCACAGGCCAATCCATCACAAACAATCAGTCAATCAAATGCTCTTTTCATGATGCTTTTAACCGAACAATTTGTCACCCTTCACCCGCAGTTTCACAGTACGGTGCACAGCGTGAATGAATTTAAAAAACGAAATGTTTTGTGGTTATAATGGAATAGTGTGAGACTAAGGTGTTTAAAAGCCTCTATGTAACTGCGGCAAGTGTGTTCCCAGGTACATCAGGGGCTGAGTGGCGGCCACAGGGAGGCTGAGATTACAGAGTAAAGCCCTCCTCTTCGTCCCTCAAGTAATAACAGCGAAATGAGACTGACATTTCACTCTGGAAGACACACACACACTCACTCAGGCAGACACACATGCACGCACGCTCTGTGAGCTGAGAGACCACAGGACAAACACAAAGGCACAGTGCAGGAAATGGCATGCACACACACACGCCAACGCACGGTACACGATAATGCAACAAGCCATAAAGACAGACAGTCGAGGAGAGAGTGACAAGGAACAAGACAAAGAAAAAAAAAAAACATGTTAAAATCAGTTTCAGAAACTTTGAAAATCCTATGAAACAATATCGTACATGTTTGGATCTTCATGAGGCAGGAAATGTAATTATTGAGCCAAAAATACACAAAGTTAATCCAAGAAACCACTACATTACTAAAAGTTCCTATATGCACATTTTTTCTCTACTAGTTTGATGCTTAAAATATTTCAACCAAATCAAATGCTAGATTTGTCTCTATGGAAACTGAAAATCGCTCCAACATCCTATCCATAACTCGAAATTTTGAGGTAGTAAGTCAAAATTTCAAGACAGTAACTAATAATCTTGAGGTTTTTGTTTTTTTCCAAATTTCAAGTTACTAAGTACTGACTTTGAGAAAATAATTCAAAATTTTGTATTATTTTCTCAAAATTTTGAGTTAGCTCTGCCATTCAGGAAACTCTGCGAATAATACCATTTCCTTGTTACCTGGAAGCAGATGGCACAGATGCATGCACGCTCAAAATTGGACACAGGACACAGCTGGAGGAAGAATTTTGCAACTAATTAGGTTAACTGACAACAGGTCAGAAACGTGATTGGATCTTAAAAGTATCTCAGAGTTTCTCAGAAGTAAAGATGAGTAAAGGTTCACTCAATGCGCAATGAACTGTTTCTACAAACTGTGGAACAATTTCACAGTAATACTCCGCTAAATAAAATAGTAAAGACACTGAATGTCTCATCTTAAAAACATAATATCCTCAAAAGAGTCAAAGTACATACAGGTTTTAGAGCAGCATATGCTCCATCCAGATGATACTTTTTAAAGGAAGACTGCATAATTCAATGAGACAATGATAAATTGCATACTAAGTCTTTTTCAATAGCATGGCTTGGTCGAAGAAGATTTTGGATTGTGGCCTTTTTGCCAAGTAATTTCGTCTAAAAAGATTAACATCGGCCATTCGCAAATGTTGATACGATGGTTTGAATGGCAGTTGGCGCATACCCAAAAGCCACAGTTCATTTATCATTGCATCGACTTTAAATTAGTGCATAAACAACTCAACTGTTCGCATTCATGTACTGAATATTGTAACAGGAGTGTAGCATTGACTGTTGAGTCGGTGTGTTTCAAAAGTGTGGGTTCATTTTCTCTCCTTGGAGCTCTTGGCATTGCCACTCCTTGTTACTGTTGAGTTAATCAGCGCTTTACATTCATCATGTCACACTTAACACTACCTTAGAGGTATCAGCTTCACAGTAAACAACTCGAACTGCCAGATACAGATGATCCTTTTTTTAAATTTTTCACAGAACCACCATTTCACAGATTGGATTGCACTTGGCCACTTTGAGAAGCTTGCGTGGCACAGAGGGAAGTAAAGAGCCATTGTTAATGGAAAATTGTATTTAGTAGTCAGTATAATCTTTTAGTGATATAAGTTTGCATATGGTAGAGTACTGCATGTAGTTATTTGTATTAGGAAATATTCAACCATGTATACTTAGAGGCATATAATCAATTGTGTGTGATCTTTAACAGGCTGCAAAGGCTTGGTGTGTATTCCACACTAGAATGCACACCCACATCCTGGGAGCACAAGAGAGGTCATACCTTCTCTTATTGTTTTATGGTAGGATTAACGTAGTTACGTCTGTTTTAGTCTAAGTGCTTTAACTGCTTGACTTCCTCACCAATGTTATCTAGGGTGAGGGAGGTCTACCCTCTTCCTGACCAAGGATGTGCCTTTTATGGCCCTTTGATCAGCAGGACACACACACACACACACACACACACACATACATACGTTCAATGGAGTATAAAATAAAGACCAGGGCAGTTCCTCACCGGAGTCTCTCAGTAGGGAGCTGCCCTTGCTAGCAAGAACTCTGTGTGTTTCTCTTCTCTGAGTCTTTACTGAAGAAGTGTTTTAGAATATTTTTCCTAACATTTACTTGGTCCTTAGGTCGCCATCATTCCTGCATTCAGATTTATCTTACCAGATCAGGAGTTGAACCAACAACTTGTACACAAATCCAACTCCCTAATGTCACCGGTCCCTACTGGGTGGTTTAAAGAACAGGGCTCAATAAAGCCAGGTTTCTGTCACTATTCAACAAATGTGTGCTAGATTGATATTTACTGAGTAAATTCTTTCTGGAAAAAAACATTAAAATTTCACGAGATTTTTCCATTTCCATTCATCCTTTCAAATTCAATATTTTATAATTCACCAAAAATATGTGGAGGGAAACCCGGCCAGAGATAGACAGACAAAGACAGAATGGGAAAACAAGGAAGCAGATAGAAAGAGTTATTAAGTGCATATTAATGTTTGCTCTTCTCCTCCATGGCTTTCTCTCCCGAGATCTGCCCGTCGCTACTTTAAGCATGAATACTTAATCACACACCAAACACTGTCTAATTCCTCTCCCCAGAATGCAAGGAACAAGACGGAGTAGGGGAGACAGAGGCAGAGAGAAAAGGAAAAAAAAAAAAGATTGAAATGTCACAGAGGCAGTGCTGGGATACTAATAAAGCTATGCAAATAGCAATTAGCTGAACCAATAACCTCTGAGTCAATACCAAACCAACCAAATGGGAATATCTCAGCGCCAGGCTCATGAGTTCAAAGGTCACTCTGTGATTAGAGGTCACAGCCCAAGCCGATAAGTGACGCATTTCGGGATGAGAAGGTTGCAGCTGCGGTCAACGAAAGAACACAAATGTTTGCGAAAATAATGGGAAGCCGTCTGCCTCTGTTTGAGTAAGAACTCCTCAGTGCCTGCTTTTCATACATGCAGTTTAAGCATGATATATTTTTGATCTCGTGGCTCTTCCATTCCTCCTTTACTCTAAGACTGTAATGGCAGGATAATGTTGAATCATTGCCTTAAGTGTGCAGATCAAATTTGAACTTTTTACAATCAAGATGTGCTGTAAGTTCTGTGGCATGCGAGCTCTTTTTTTCTGTTTTGTTTTTATTTTTTCAAAGACATCACGGATTGGAAGACATCTAAGCGCCAAGAAACGCTTTGTACTAATACTTTTACTGCTACTCTAGAGATAAAATTAGCATAGGCAATTAGGAAGAAAACATCCCTGGCAGATTCTCAGAGTTTCAGAACATGGGTGGCATGTGCGCATGTGTGTGTTATCTGCTGAAATTATTGCTTGAAAGGAAGGGACTGACAGGTGCAGGGATCGCACTCCTCCCATGAAACATACCTCCACAGCAAGAGATAAACAAAGTGGAAAAAATCACTGTGTAATTGTGTGTGTATGGAAAAAAAAGAGTTTGAATTTCACTTGATGGAAGTAAATCATAATTTCACACCTTCTCCCTCCACAGTATACGTGCTTTCTGTATAGATTTACGAGTCTGTGTACGTGACTATCGCTAAGAGCAAGTGATACTCTTCTTAGAGGAGGTCAAGATCTATTCCCTATATAGAAGTGAAACATTAAATAGCAATGTTAAAGTCACTCAGAGTGTGATTTGGACTCCATCAATGCATAAACTGTAATAAAAGAGGAAGAAAACAGGTTTAGTTACCAAAACAGATGTAAGGAAGAAAAAAAAAAGTTTAGCAGGTACCAAAAGAGGTACCTGCGGATGTTCCAAGCAACATTTGTGCAATCTATTTTAATGATTTCAAAACATGTTTAAAAAGGACCCAATCAGTGCTTCTCAGAATATATCCTGATTTATTAAGACCTCAGTCTCAGAGGCCCTCAGCAACCCACTGGCAACCGCAATTGGGTTTCTGAGGAAAGAAAGGACAGTTGGCGAGTGGATGTTGTAAGTTGCCAGGTGAAATTGATTGCAAAGAATAAACAGTGTAGTTGCCTGGGTCATTAATGCAAGTAATGCAGTACCTTACTTAATCACTTACTATACTTACTCACAGTACTTTTGAATTACTCTGTAAAATGACCTCAAACACATTATCTTATATTTAACAGTTAACCTTCAAGACACCTACAGAAGACATACATACAATCTTTCTTTTAGTGTTTACATATAAACACAATGCGGACTTGAAAACCAAGACATAGAGACATCCGAATGATCGCAGCAGCAATTCTATTGTAGAATCATCTAATGAAAGAAACAGATACTGTACCTGTTGAAGTGCAGAGTCTAGTTGCTGAGCTGGGGTGGGTATGCACTCAGCTTTAACATCAAGTTGGGTTTGTTAGCATACTATCTGTGCTGATGGCTGCAAAGAGACAAAGCTTTGTTATTATTACAATGCGGTCATTTGTCTTGGAAGCTGCTTGCATTTTGTCATTGTACTCTTGTCTTTCCATGCAATAAAAGTCAAGGAATGTTCTTACCTCCATTTACAATAGTTGTATAGTTACATAATTTTCATCCACCTGCACACAAATATAAATCCGCTGATTATGCACAGGATGAAACGTGTGACTTTGTTTGATTTATTTCTTTTTCTGTCCCACTAACACGCAGATATCAGATGAACCTTTGTAATGTGAGCAACAACTTAACTGTAACTGTAATCAGTAATGCAATACCTTAAAACAGATTATACCCGACACTGCTAGCCGATTTCCACTGTTGCTTTGTATGGAAGACACCTGACTGATTTCACCCAACTACGAATTGTAGCAAAGTATAACACAAAAAGAAACAGAGCTTGTTTCCCTTCCCTTCTTTTTGAAATGTCTGTTTTGCCCCAGCAAGCCAAAACTTTTATTTTAAAGAGCTCAGTTTCTGGTTTGGGGCATAGCCAGGTCCAACCATGGCAATCTGATAGCAACCAAAGCAATTACAAGGAGGTTCTTAGTGCAGCACCCTCTTTGTGACTGATTTCACCTAATGACAAGTAGCAACATCTACTCACTCATCAACTGAATGGTGGTTGCCAGTTACCAAATTTGACCGCAAGGCAATTACACAGGGAAGCAACCTGTATACAGGCAATTTTGGTCCAACTCAGACTGATTTCGATCAATAACATATTGGTAAAGGTTTGCAAATTATTGCCATCTAATTTTAGAGCAGTCGTCCTGGGTCTGTGCAAATGAGTGCAACTCATCTAGAATGTGCCTCTTTGCAATAAAGAATCCATTCACCTGGTTCTGTTGCTACGTATTAGTCAAACTGCTGAGCGCCTGCGTCATTTTGCAGATAAATTGCCGTCTTCCAGCAACTACGTGACAATCTGTGAAGGAATTTCTGAATTTCTGTTTGAAATTTACGAGGTTCTGGTTGGACTTTGAATGCAAGTAATTAATGTGAATTTCTGGGAATACAGATTGCTCAAGATTTACAGTTTTCACTGATTTATCACAGTTAATGGTCATGTTATCACAAACAGCTTGCATGTAATTTTCAACGATTACAAACTGACACCAGACAGATGGCAGACTGACTCTGTCTTATTGCTGTTTTATTGTGGTCTTCATGGACCAAAGTGACTTTGAAGACAGCAGCTGACTGTGAGTGGCTACAGACCTGGTTCGCATCTTCAAAGCCACCATTTCAAAGGCAACAAGATCACAAGTTCACTGCACACGGCCGTACCGCGGACTCTAACCACTGTTTTCCCTTGTGTGACTGAAGCATAAGTGTACTAAGTCGCATGTTTCCAAAACAACTTAAAGTGGAATCAACTTGATATGGAATTGTGGTTCCCAAAAAAGGTTTAAGGTAGAATAAGCCATTTGTTGTCAAATAAGGCGTAATAAAGACAGAACAGATAGATTCCAAAACCACTTGAATGTTGGACTAATCAGCTGGTTCAATCTTAATGGAGGAGCAATGGAAACTGGGTGGTGTTGGGGGGTAGTTGATGGGAGGTAGCGCTTGGTTGAAGTAATGATTATTAGGGCAAGAAATAGGAAAAAAGACCTATTAAACCAAGTCATAATTATTTTGTTTGCATTGTTTCTCTAAGCTTTGTCTTTTCTTGTGAAACACTAGAGCCTTTTACCTCTTCACGCCACTATAAAATATTTAAATGAAACAATTTGTGAAGGGAAAATCACTCTGTGGTTGAAGTGATTAGAGCTCATAAACACATTCAGCCTGTGATGAGGGGTCGCAAATGGGCATTGCTTTGCAAGCTAAAAAGATTAGGAACCACCAGGCCAAACCTTTGTCCTAATGAATGTTGGAATCTATTATTCAAATACCCACATATCATCCTCATCTTGAGGTGTATAACACTGTGATGGATTTTTTAAATTCATCTCAAATGTTATTAGACCATAAGCAAGCACGAGTGTAGAAACAACACAGACGTTAAAATGTAACCAAGCAGCACTGAGCTGTCACTGGCAGTAAATATGCAAAAATAGACATGTAAAACCCTCTTCAGTCATTTGTAGTGAGAATCAATCTTATTAAATCACACCCTGCGGAGCGAGTGAGGGAGATATTATTTGGTTGCTCGTCATTTGTCTTGAGCATTTTGATCTGTGAAAAAAGAGCCAAAATGACCTGTGTTAGACATACACACGTGCATAAACACACACAAGCCCTGTGCGGGGGCCACTTTTGATGTGCCGTTAGTCCGGGTGCATAGCAATCAGGAGCAGCATGAAGCCCGAGGCTAGCAAGACACCATAAGATCCGCTGCGCTGTAGAGACAGAGAGCTGCAGCAGTAAGTGAATGTGTGTCGATGGGTGATTTTTGAGGAAAGCTTCTAAGTGTTTACAGAAGACAGAGCGGATATAAAAGCATAACGTGGGAGTTTGTCCCTCAGTGGATTTGTGGAATATTTCCATTTTATCTACTTCAGAGGGAAGATGAGCTTTCAACCCTAGCTGCTGCTGATGGAGTGCTTGGTTTCTCTAAACTGGGTATAAAAAATCTTCAGCTTTGAGTTTTTATATGTACAATCCCCCCACATGTCATGTGCCTATATGTTTTTATTTATGAAAGTACATATGTATATATTTAACATGTCATTGTTGTTGCCTCTGTGGGTTTGTTTTGTGTGTGCGTGTCTTCATCTTGATTCTGCAAACGCATTTGACTTAGACACAGTTGCCACTAACAACTTGTAGAGCAGGTAGATTAAAACTTACAGGCCAATTAAAATCTCCCTGGAAACTCTTTCATACCTTGTCTTCTCTCTTACTATACACACACACACACACACACACACACACACACACACACACA
>NW_024582405.1:912493-917713 GCF_018398535.1 Haplochromis burtoni | reverse complement strand
AACTGTGTATAGAGAGCGACAGCACTGATCTGTGAGTGATGATAATTTGTGCACCAATTCCTCTGACATAGTCTTATTAATTGGTAGCTTACTATGCAAACATGACAAGTGAAATCTCCTGCAGCTTAAACATGTGAGAGGTTGATCGCGCAGAGAATCGCTGAGCTTATGTGAGTGCGTGTGTAAAAGCACCAAGATTTATATTTGACTACGATGACCTGGATGACTGAGAACCTTCACAGACAGATATATATTTTAGTTCTGCTGAGCCAAATAAGACAGGTCAGGGTGAAGAAGTGACAGCCAAAGAAAAGCTTACCACAAAACGGAGATGTTATGACAAATCAGAGTATAAGGCAAAAAGAAAGTGCAGCTTTATGGTTTCATGGACAAAAGAATTTCTGTGGCTGCAATATGACGAGCTAAATAACCAGGGCTGCACATAAGTGGTCCGCAGGTGCGCATTCGCTGTCAAAATAAAAAACATGCACAAGGGTTAGGTTTAAATTGCTCGGCCTCGTGGTTTAGAGACATCCTTTTTTCTTAAAGTAAAGTTCTTGTCTTGATTAGATGGCTCGGCCACTTTTGGTGATCCTCAAGGTTCTATTTTAGGACCAGTTATATTATTTTTTAGGCTCCTTTTAGCATCTGTTTTTCAATAGGGTTATAATATGTTTTTTTTATTGGGCTAATGACACACTCACAAACATACATGCTTTTGAATCTGGGTGACTCAGCTTGTACAAGTTCCATCCAATTGCCTCCAGAAGGTGAAATGCTGGATGGCAAAAACGGTTTGTAGGCGAATGAGAGGTAGATAAAAGCATTTGATTTGTTTTAAATGCCATTGGATTGGTAGGGCTTGTATCCAGTCACTGTTTTCTTTGTCTTGGTTTTCTGTGATACACCTATTTTCAGTGATGCCATTACAAAAAGAGTAATGTCCATGTGAAGCCAATTTGATTTTTTAGACAACATTTACAGGATTCTTTTTAAAAATGAACATTTTAAAGCCAAGATAAAATTGTTGTCCAAATTGATGGTGCAAACATGCATGAATCATCAATGAGGCTTGGTGTTCAGACCAGTAAAATTAACAATAATAAACAAAACAAAACAACCCCCCATAACAATTTAACAAGCTTGATCACAAAAACAATCCCCAGCCGAGGCCTGTGAAAGAGGAGACAGTGGTGGCTGCTTGGTGATGTCAAGTCTGGGGATATGAGTGGAGTAAATGAGGATGAACCAGTCAGTGCTCCAGACAGGCAGCTGAATAGACGAAAAGAATGGAGAGACAGGATAGGAAAGGGAGAAGGAGGGGAAGATTGGGCAGTGTTATTGTGAGCACCGACAAGTGATGGCAGAATCTGGGTGCTGGGTGTCACTTTGGAACAATCAGGATTGACGTCCCAGGCGCTGTGCAGTGGGAAAGGGGAATTCGCCTTCCAGGTCTGGTGCATTTTCCAGCCTAATCATACTTGGAAATAAATGGTGTGCCAGGAAATAGCCTAGAACTCGTCAAGACATGCCATGAACAGCAAGACTGGTCCAAATTATTCAAAACCATTTTTAACTAAGCTGGCACAAAACGGAATACAATGTTTTGCAAATTACTCAACCTCCAATGTAACTCCAAAGAAACAGGACTAAATTTTGAAATTTGATGCAAGAATAACCTTAAATAAAATCTTAGGACAAAGCAACAGTAGAATGAAAAAAATCCATAATGCTGAACAACACCCAGAGGAGCTTCTCTCAAGTAATTAGGCTGAATTAAAGCAACAAAAGCGAATACAAAGCTTGACTAAAAAAATAGTACCATGACAATCAAGCAGCTAAATACTCTAGAGCTAGGGATATATACACTAAGAAAAGACTGGACACTAGTGGTGTTTAAAAAAAGTGGGGAGTAAAACAAAAGGCAGATGTAACTGGGATTAAACAAAGTATGGGATTTCAAAATAAAATGGAAATGGCATAAACAAAAATCGAAATCACGACAAACATGAATAACACCAAAAATGTCAAAACTCTGGTACTGCAACAAATTACCGGCTTGATATGTTTGGTGTAATTATCCATTAGATCAAAATCCTCTCAAATTGTTTTATAAGTAAACAAACGCAGATGTACCGCTGAAAGTTAAAAATGGTCCAAATTGGTTCTAGAGAAAGGGATTAGTGTAGCTTTCCTCCCATGTGTTACAAACAAATATAGCATCCATGAAAAGAGAAGTTTGGAAAAAGGCTTAGGGACTCTCAAAGTTTGAAGGTAGGGGTAAGCGAGGTAGCTAGCTTCTTAAACCCCAAGAGTGTTTTTAAGGTTCCTGCTTAAATATAACATGTTCAAAATTAATGAAAGATTTCCCTGCAACTACAAACCCTGTGTAAACTGTCTTGGTATCAAAATAAAGCTAACACTTGTGAGAGGTGTAAAAATTACAGCAGATGCTACTGTGTCAAAGCAACAAAGTAAAGGATGGAACCCTACCATTGGGGCCATTGGGCATTACCGGCTAGTTGACATTTTAAAATACTGTGCCATGTATTTCTAAAAACACCATCAAAAACAATAAAACATGGTTGCCGGTTTAGCTCAGAGGAATAAACAGGGCCAGCTACTCTGCTTTGCAATGAACAGAGTGGCTGGCCTGGCCCGAGCTGTCCAACCCGTGGTCCTTTGTCACATGTCTACCCCTCTCAGCTTTGGATATAAAAAGCAGATGTAATACTAGCATTATTAGTAGACAAAATGCTCTATTTAAGTTTCTTATTTAACCACAGTTGACTGTAATTTTTCACATTTGTGTGCAAATATTAACTAGCCCAGCAGTAGTAAAATTTGGAAAAAGTTGTAAACCAGAACTAGAGAGGGTTCACCTTTGTTGAGGGTTGTGCCTCTATGCTGCAACCAACATAATGCAAAAGCTAAACTTTCCCTTTAAAGGAAAAAGGTTTCCATTTCTTGTTTTTATCATACTTTATTACAGTTTCACCACAGCTCAGGGAGTAGCTGGTTAGTGTTAGACGATAAATCCATCACTTCCATTCAAACTACGATTGCAGCAATTTGATAGCGAACAAAGCAGTTACATGCAGGCTTCTGCCAACCAGTTTGGATATGCAAGGCTTTCCTCTGTGACTTTACTCAGGTCACTAGAATTATTTATAGGCCTGCATGACTGGGACTCTAGCAGTCATTTTCCCAGCAACTCCCATCAGCCTCCAGCAACCACTCGCAACTGGTCTGGGAATACTCATTTTCCCCCTCATGACTGATGGTAGCCAGTTGGTCGTATACCAGTAACCAAGCCTGTGTTTTAGTTTATTATACTTTATTTATCATCATTTGTGACACATCCAAAATAGTAGATGTGGTCACATCTGCAAAACCTCAATAATCCCAATGGCTTGGTATTGTTAGGCTGCAGCAAGTACAGAAAATAAATACAAATAAAAACAGATGACGGCTGTACTCATAAACAAAGCAAACAGCCCATTGATATGTAAAAAGAATAACATTATCAACCAACGCAGCAGAGGAAAATAACTGGGTAGGGCCAGTAGTATCCTAATTAGCCATAGGAAACAGGCAGCAGGGACCGGTTGGTGGTGGGGGGATCCTGATGCCACATATTACACAAACACCCCACACCATTTACAAACCCAACATGCTCTACAATAATGGGATCTATGAAGGGACACTGCCACCACGGGGTGGGCTGCTACCCGCATTGGCCCTAAAACTCCAGTCTAATGAGAAAAAGAGAGAAAAGAAAACAGGCAACAGAAATCACAGCGTGAGCAGCTAACAGCTGATAATAACCTGGTTAATACAGAAGCCAGTTATCAACACAGCACTGAGCCAGATACATATCAGCACAACGACCAAATGTGACTGAAAGAAAAAAGGAAAAAAAAATAGACACTGAGCACATGCACCCACACACCCACCCACGCTCACATACACACTGAGCTGCCAAACTGGAGGAACATTAAGGTGAGGTGAGGCCTAAAAATGCAAATGAATAAATAAAAATGAAAAAAACACATAAGAAAACAAAAATGAAATAAACTTTGCAACTGGATAACAGTAAAGCTCTAAAGAAGCCTAGCCTACTGTAAAATATAAAAGTGACTACATGAATATACCTGCATTTAACAACCAACTTTGGAAAGCACTATTTACTTCCACATCTCCAGTACTGCAGTTTTAGTTGACTCTTGGCTCGGACAAAACTACAAGAATTCTCTCACCGCAGCAGATGCCCCAGCCCCTCCTTGAGCCTGGTTCTGCCAGAGATTTCCTCCTGTCGCCAAAATGCTTGCTCATAGGGGGTCATATGATTGTTGGATTTTTCTATGTATGTATTATTGTAAGATAAGATAATTTTTAGGGGTGGGTTTTGATTATTGATTTATCAATTAAAATCGATTCTGGCTCGGATAACGTGATATCGATTCATTAAAATCCTGGATCGATTTTTAAATATAAATTTATTTTGCCTGAAATGCCAGAATCTCAGGTTAAACCTCACAAAATTTCTACAACCACCAAAAAGCTAAAACAGTAAACAAGAGCAGGTACACGGATTCGGCATGAAGACATAAACACAAAACGCAGACCCAACGCATTAGAATAAGTGAGATGTCGCCTTTCTCACCCGACGGCACCTACGAGGACACGCCGTCGGGGCTGAAAGCCGACAGCTTGCTGATTTTGAAGCGTCGGCGGGTGCTTTGTGTTTACGACCTTTTTGCGCTAGATTCTGAAGCTGCAGGTTTTATCTCTCTCAAACCAATATTAACTAAACCAGCAGCCAAAGACAATCCCAACTATGCTTCACATTTTGCTTCACATAAACATCGTCATGAATTTCCTCTTACTTTTGCTGTTTTGCTTCCACCACGATAAAATCACACTTCATGTAGAGCTCTCTCTCTCTCTCTAAATCTATAATCAAATCCCACCCCTACTTATTACTCACCAGTCTACGGTGTCGGCCGCTGTTTTTTTTTTTTGTTTTTGTTTTTTGTTTTTTCTTTACTTACATCCAACAAGAAAGCCTCATTTCTGCTGTTTAATACTGAACAAATTTAAACTTTTTAAAATTATGCAAAATTGTAAAATGCTTGGCCTGTATTTGTATCCGGTTGTTCAGTCTGACGTCACTAGCCGTGTCTGGGTCTAAACTCCGCTGCAGGTCCATATATCAAA
>NW_024582405.1:879399-910162 GCF_018398535.1 Haplochromis burtoni | reverse complement strand
CACATTCTGTCTCTCACAGTTGAAGTGTACCTCTGGTGCAAATTACTGACCTCTGTCATCATTTTAGGTGGGGGAACTTGCACAATCGGTGGCTGGCTAAATACTTTTTTGCCCCACTGTACACTCATTGGACATTGTTCATTAATAAATTCTCTTGTGTGCATCTATCTCCAGAGTCCAGCGCATGAGTCCACCTTGTACACCGTGACAATAATGATCCATCCACATCATGAACTCAGCGGATACAGCCCCCACCCAGCAGCCGGTCATCTCCACGGAAGCTATCTTGGATCGGCACGAACGAATGTTACAGCACATTAATCAGCAGCTGGCAGCACTAACGCAAGTCATTGCTCAACAGATACCGCTGGTAAGCCCGCCCACCCCTTCTCCACCTGTCACTTCACAGTTACCGGCTCATGAGCCCTCTGCGCCTGGGTCCTCCGCTCCTTCAACGTCTGCCCATGCGGAGCATCCGGAGCGGTCGCTGCCCGTACCGGAGCCATTGTCGGGTGAGTTCCGCAAGACTGCGGGTTTTTTAACACAAGTGACATTGCAGTTCAAACAGCTACGGAGGACTTATGAGACCGAGGAGGCTAAGATCGGTTTTTTCATTCAGTTGTTAAGCGGGCAAGCATTAAATTGTGCGCAGGCTGTATTAAGAACTGACCCCGAAATAACCTATGCTGATTTTCTCGGAAGGAAAGTATTCTAGGGTGGGGAGAGGAATGTCATATGTCTTGTCTAAAAGCCACAACTCCACCCGCGAACCCTCAGAGTAACCCCCCACCATCAGAGTCACCCGATCTCTCGTCTGTGCCCTCAGTCTATCACGATCTTAAGCAGGTTTTTTGTAAAAAGGGCACGTTCTCTTCCCCCTCACCGGCCGCACGACTGCGGAATTGATCTTCTCCCAGGCGCCCCACTTCCTACCAGCCGATTATATAGTCTTTCACAGCCTGAACGGGACAGCATGGAAAAGTACATTAACGAGTCACTCACTGCAGGTCTGATTCGCCCGTCATCATCCCCTATTGCGGCGGGGTTCTTTTTTGTTGCTAAGAAGGACAAGAGCTTACGGCCGTGCATAGATTATCAAGGCCTCAACAATATCACCATCAAAAACAAATACCGACTACCACTACTGACATCAGCCTATGAACTGCTCCAAGGGGCCACAGTTTTTACAAAGCTGGATCTGCGTAACGCGTACCATCTGGTTAGGATATGAGAGGGGGACGAATGGAAGACGGCTTTTAATACACACTTAGGCCATTTTGAGTACCTCGTTATGCCGTTTGGTCTAACCAATGCCCCAGCTGTGTTCCAGGCCTTTGTCAACGACGTGCTCCGAGACTTTCTTAACCACTTTGTGTTCATCTACCTTGACGACATTCTCATCTTTTCAAGCTCCCTCTCTGAACATGAACGCCACGTCCAGCTGGTTTTGCAACGTCTTCTCGAGAACCGTCTCTTCGTGAAAGGTGGGAAGTGTGAATTTCATGTGACCACTGTTTCATTCCTGGGCTACATCATTGAACAGGGTAATCTCACGCCCGACCCAGCTAAGGTCCAAGCTGTCATTAATTGGCCTGTCCCGACAAACCGTAAGCAACTCCAAAGTTTCCTGGGTTTTGCTGCTACAGATGTTTCATCCGTGACTACAGTAAGCTTGCTCTCCCACTAACTCGTCTCACATCTCCTAAGGTTCCCTTCTTCTGGGAGGAGTCAGCACAAAGGGCTTTCAGCCTCTGAAGGCTTGTTTCTCCTCCACACCCATCTAGGTTCAACCTGACCTCGGCCTGCAGTTTGTCGTGGAGGTGGATGCCTCGGACACAGGGATGGGGGCCATTCTATCCCAGCAACATCCCTGTGCCTTCTACTCTCGCCGTCTCTCATCTGCTGAACAAAATTATGACATTGGGGACAGGGAACTGTTAGCCATTAAGCTCGCCCTTAATGGCTAACAGCGTCACTGGCTGGAGGGCGCTGCCCAGCCGTTTGTAGTTTGGACAGACCATAAAAATTTGGAATATATCTGGTCAGCGAAGCGGCTTAATGCCCGCCAGGCTAGGTGGGCCCTGTTTTTCACAAGATTTCAGTTTACTATAACCTACAGGCCAGGTTCCCGCAACACCAAACCCATTGCTCTCTTCTTGTCAATTCACTACCTCCGAGGAGACTGCTCAAGACTCTCCCATCATTCCCCCTCGTGTGTCATTGGGGCCCTGCCGTGGTAGGTTGAATCAGCCATTAGGGAGGCCCAACGAACAGAACCAGACCCAGGAACAATGTCTTTCACGTCTCTCAAGTGAAGCCCTGTCTTTCCAACCCCCTGTGCCATCCTTCCAGGCCCCCTCCGCCCGCCCGGGTCATCGATGGCCATCCGGCCTTCACCATCTCGCGCATGGTGCGGACGTTCCATGACGCTCATCCTGAGAAGCCTGGGCTTCGCCGGGAGGCTCCCGTTTGCATTCCCGTGCATCTATCCCCGGAGTCCAGCGCGTGAGTCCACCTTGTACACCGTGACAGATAAGTGATCAGAATTATAATATTTCTGACTGTCTGAGGCAAAATTTCCCCAAATCGAACCGTGGATCGAATCGATTTGGGACCTTGTGAATTGGAATCAAATCGATTCTAGAAATCAGTGACGATACTCAGCCCTAATAACTTCTATTAGTCCCACATGTGGGAAATTTGTTGTTTTGTTTTTTTTTCTCTAAATGTATTATTATAGGATCTACCTTACAATATGAAGTGCCTTGAGGTGACTGTTGTTGTGATTTGGCACTATATAAATAAAATTGAATTGAGACTGCCTTAAGAAAAAGGAAAAAAAAAGACAAGAAAACAAACCTGTGTTCTCTCTCAGCTGCTCAACAAAAAAATGTGCATGCCAAGCACTCTAAAGTGTAAAGAGGACTCCGTTGCATTTCTGATCACAAACATCACAGTACTTTCATAAGCCTTAATGAATAACAAATTACTAATTAAGAGAGCTTGGTATTTTTTCCCAGTATGAGGACAATACATGAAAAACAAAATCAGGGTTATAACCCTCAATGAGACACCTATGATGGCACTTATAATAAATAAATGAAAATAATAATTTCACAGGCGTGGACAGGCATTGGAGAATAAATACAAGGTCACCACCATAGAATGAAACCTGGCACAAGAGCTGAGAGCAAAGCTGCCACATCAAAGCTCAGCAATTATGCTGCATATGTGACTAAAGCTACGTTCACACTGCAGGCGAAAGCGCATCAAATTGGACTTTTTTGACCCTATACGACCCATATCCGATCATGGTATAACAGTGTGAACAGCACAGCACCGGAGAAGACAAACGAGAAAGCATGGCGGCGGAAACTGAGAACGGAGCAAGTCAATGGACAGAAACTGAGGTTTTGGACTTGATTAGCATATGGGGAGACAATTCTATTCAAGCTAAACGACTCTGTGTCCATACCTCTGCAAGGAGTTAGCAGCCACTGCTCCAAAAAAGGCCATTGTTAAAGCACAGGCTCTCTTTTTTCTCAGTGTCCTTCTTTCTCTAATTAATTTGTCAAAATACTGTCGGTGTTGACTGTGAAGAAATTGATAGACTGCTGCAACAACACCTACTAGCTCTGTAGCCGCCACTTTTACTTCCGTGAACAGAGCATGTTGTGTGTGTGACATCTTCTTTTGTGCATGTGGGCCGCTTTGAGGGCCGTGAACCGTTCACACTAGAGCGCGTTTGCTGTCACATTTTATTTGTAGTGTGAACCAGACAAAAAAAATCAGATTTGATCAAAAAATCGGAATTGACCATTAAGACCTGCAGTGTGAACATAGCCTTTAAGACAAGACGGCCATCAAAATTGTTTTGGAAGCCGACTGTGACTAAAACATAATACCACGACAAGCCACACCAAGCTGCTGACCTTACCAGCAACACTCCTGTGCCTGGGTTTAGGAACGAGTAAGAGAACAAATGTCTGACTAAAAATAACCCGCTTAGCTATAGCACTGCACGGTGCTGCCCGATAATAAGGATGCAGGTAAATCAAAACCAGCTCAGTAACAAGTAGGTGGGCAGCAAGAAGGAAGAGAGCCTAAATCTGCAACTGTTGCTTTATTATAGCTGAGGTAGTGAGGAATTCCGAGCAGCTGTGACCAGATGTGTTCTTAATAGCTCACTTGGCAGCTCTAAATGATGATTCTAAAGGGTTATGCAAAACCCAAGATAACATTTAGTGGCAATTTATTTATAAATTTTAAATAATCATTTGTAGAGCTTTAAAATATCCATAGCTGGCTTAAACTGATTATTCCCAACAGAAAGTTTACTTCCAATAATTGCACAAAAGAAACATAAATTTTAAAGAAATACAACTAAGAGTCTGCAGTTTTGTAGGGGGCTCTGTGAGGCACAGCATTGCTAATCACTAAAAGCATGCTACCACATCCTAATTGGCATTGCTAACATGCTAAAAGAAAAATACCAGGAGAAAGAAATGTCAGTAAAGTTTCTCAATTCACCCTTTGCAGTTTGGTCCATATATTCTTGGACAGTGTCACAAATTTTGCAATTTTGGATCTGCAAAAATGAACATGTACAGTATGTCTGCAAGTGGAACTAGGTCACTAGTGTTTACTGACGATGTGACTGCTTATAGAAGTAACAGGATGAGTGATTAAAAGTGGTATTTGTGAAGATGAATTGTGGTATTTGGCAATAAAAGCTGAAATTCTGCACTTCAGTCACATCTTAACTGTTTGATTCAAAATCCACTGTGGTGGTGTATAGAGAAAAAAAATCTGAAGTACCTAGTTACACATACAAAGCTTTATGGCAATTAATTATCTACTATTAATGGACATTTTTTACTCTGGACCAAAATGGTAGAATTTACAAGCAACAAGTTAACAGGGAAGGTTTCTATCAAATGCACAGCACAAATCCAGTCTCAGAACATGATCAAGTACATCAAATACACACTCTAATGTGAGTTTAAAAAAAACATTTAGCAGAGGGCAATTTGTTAAACCTCCCTTGGATGAAAGGAAGGACCATAATTGAAAACCAGTTAAAGTGAGGTGGACACAAAGCACTGGCAACCGGTAATGACAGTTCATTAATCTATTGGCCACTACAGGCCTCAATAAACTAACATTATATTAGTGATAAGACGTGCAGTCTGCAGCTTATTGTTCAGTTGTTACATACTTTTCTACAAAGTGGGACGATATTAACATAATTGTATTTTTTTGTTTTTACCAGAATTTGCTTGTCTTATTGTTTACTCATTCAGCATATGTATGATGGTACAGTATGGTTCCACAGCTTTGTTTCTCAATTATATTACAGATTCTGATCGTCCTCACCCTGTAACTGGGATTCAGTGGCACAGCCGAACAATATTAGATTTATACAGAAGACAGAAAGCAGGACATGTAGCAGCCAATATGAATATATTAACTGTAGCACAATAGCAATTTCAACTTCAAGCTTTTTTTCTTCCTGTTTCAAGTCTTCAGCCACATATTTCTGCATCATGTATATTTTTGTCAGTAAACAGATTCCAGTGACCCATCAGTATCACTTTGCATGCCAAGAACATAATGTCTGATGGTTCAAAGCATTATGTTAGATAGCTATTCTGCCAGGAAATTTGGAGAACACGCTGGCTTTGGGCAGTGGAATTGTCAAAAAGAATTTGATGGTTGTCCGGATCTGAGATTTTTGCCATTTCACAATTCTTTTTTTCCATCATGGACCTGCTTGAAATAAAGATTTGATTTTAAATCCTTAAGATTTGTTTTCAAGGCCAGTAAATCAGTTTATTTTAAAACATAAGTAAGAGGAAGGAGTGTAACAGGCTGTCAACTGACCAGTTTTCCACTCTTCATTTTTTCTCCACAATAGTTCAATCTCATCTTTCACATTATATATTATACTCCATTCCAAAATGGCAACTCTGCATCCAGCATTCAGATAGGCAACGGAATATAAGATTTGTGAATTCAAAGGCCAGTTAAAGAAGTATCATTTTTTTCTTTTCATTTCAGTTAGTTTTGTTAGGATAGACTCAACCTAATGTGTGACAAGTTGTAATTATGGAGTGACAAAGCCAATAATTATGAAAAATAATGGCAATAATTACTTAGTCGTAGTTGGAAAACAGTGGAGTACCCCCTCTAAAATAGGAGTCACTTGGACTCTATTGGAAGCTTGATTACAAGTAATGGTAAAGCAGCTGGTAGTATATTGACAGGTGAATCACTGAGTTGTCAGAGAAAATTAAATCACAAGGCAAAGCTTTCAATTTGCCAGTCAATCTGAGGTCTAAGACTTACTTGTGATAAGATGGTAACCAAAAGAATGAAGGTGTCGATACAAGTAGACTTCTAGATGAAGCTAGTGTAGTGTTACCCCTTTACATCAAAAGGAACCAGTGGAGTTCTTTGGCAGTCTGATCCAACTACATCCTTGAACCCTTTGGTTTAAAGAAGATGACAAAGCAGACCCAGAATTTGCTCTAGTGCTGCATGAAATATTTATATGCAAAGTCTATACAAAAAGTCTTGAGCCACACCTCCTTTCTTTGTATTTTGCTTCCGAGGAACAAAAGAAAGTTGTCTTGAGCAATAGCTCAAGGCTTTCTGAACATCTTTCAAAGTTTTTCTTTGGACATTGGTTGCTTTTTCACTCACCAGATCCTCAACCTCAATGTTGTTGAATCAGTGTGAAATCATCTTGACAGAATGGAAAAATAAACAGTCAAAACCTGAAGAAGAGCTTTTTTAAGAATCCTGAAGAACTACTCCTGAAGAACACTGTCTAAGAGAGTTCAGGCTCTAATAATAATGGTACCAAATATCACATTTCAAGTTTGATAGAACTGTACAAACTCAGTTTTCCATGTGTGTTTGCACATGCACATTAATACATTTCTTGACCTGTTTCCCATTTTCCTATTAATTTATAATGAGACTTTTTGCACAGAAATGAATAATATCTGGCCTGGAGGCATCTATTGATTGTTCTGGAGGAACTAGCATTTTGGAATACCATGCCTTGCCTACTACTATGAGATTCTTCAGATCCATTAACAAGAAGCAGGTATCAGAGTGACCAACACCCCAGTTTTGTGTAACTCACTGGCTTTATGTAGTGACTTTGGAAGGAAAAGCATATTAAAACGAATTACTAACTCTGTCACTTCTTAAAACTCTTGGGCGAGCTATGGCAAACAAATGATATTATTTGAATGCATGGCTTCCAGCTACGAAGGAGTAAATGTCCTCATAGTACCGTAAAAATTATGCGTCATATGAGTTGTTCCGTTATTTGCTGCGTATGGATTCATTTTTCAACAATGCAATCTCTTTCTCGGTTGCTCAGCATTAAGAGAAAGTTGAAGTAAAACTGAGCTGTTCATACAGAAAAATCTAGTGAATCCCTGCTTTTAGGGTGGATTTATTTCATACATGCTAATAAATCAAAATCAGCCTAACTCTGTTTCTGCTCATCAGCACAGCATTATGAGCAGACCACAGACACAAATCAAAAGAAATAAAGGAAACCTGGCTAGGCGCTAATGATGTGTGGATTGTTAAACAGCAGAGTGAGACACTGAGAAGCTTCTCCGTGGTTTTAGTTAAGAAAAAATAGATTTAGAGAGAAAAAGAAAATAAGACTGAGAAGGAAAAAAAATAAGGAAAAAACAAGATTCTGCTGCTTTTCAAGGAGGGACTGGCAGGCTGACGCAGAGGGATGTGCAAAAAAAGGGAAGTGTTTTCATCTTCCTGCTCACTCCTCTTTTTTTTACACCTTTCCATCCTTTTCTATTTCCATCTTGCTACATCTATCACTCTTTTCTCCTCTCTCACTTTTTCTCTGGCATTGTTCTCAGCGTCAAGAGTTGTCATGACAAGACTGTTTATTTCTAATGGTTGACATTTCGCCCTGTGCTGCTCGCCTGAAAGAACACACCAGGATGAATGCGCCGCGATTTTCAAAGGAACATCTTGTTATTAGCCAACGTTTCCCCATTCTAACACTCTTGGCACGCAGATAAACACTCACTGCACAAATGAATCGGCATGCACACTCTGAGAACTGCACACTCGGGCGCAGAGGTGCATTTAAAATGGAAAGATCTATCAGGCTTTTTAACCTTTCATCTCCGAGCAGAGAAAAGCAAGTTTCCGACTCCCACATCATGTTCAACCCTCAGCTGCATTCTTTCCTCCTTTCTGCCATCTTCCCGCAGTTCTTTCCATCACCTCCTTCTTCTGTGGAATCAAATTTAAGGTAGGGATTAATAAGACGATGTGGGCTCTGGTCTAAATGTGCGTTTTGGGACAATGATTGTGGCGCTCTGACAGTCGCACGGACCCGCACAAGAAAAGAAAAAAGATGATTTAGATCGATTCTCTCAGTCACCCCATTCTTCGCCATTTGAATGTTCTGATGGCCTTCTAATCATTTTACTTTCATCTGCCTTGCTTTGTCTCCGATTTTCCTTCTCTATCACCATTATTCCATTAAGTTGAATTTCATTCCTACTCCTTCAAGCTTTCCTATCTTTTTATTGTTTGACCTGCGTTGGGTTTAAAATCCTGAAACGATGCTTATAATGAATCCATAAATTACTTGTGAGCAATTTTAATATTCAAGAAAAAAAAAAAAGCCTTTTTCCTACGAAACAGTAATTTGTAGTAACCTTCCAAATCTAATATCCTTTTGGCAGGACTGTGTCTTAGGTGGGTGCATTCCACCTAATGTGTAATTACATCTTCCAATAAACTGATACATTTCCATTACAAGATGGTGCGGCCACGTCCAGACGCCTTCCTGACCGCTCCGCTCCGACTATCTACTTTTCTTGTTTTTTACCTATTTTTTGCTCTGGTTTTCATCCCAAAATCCTCTAGTCTTATAGTTTACGACAGCGGATCACTTGTAAACATCGGTGCCAAGGTTGTACATCTAATCTTGGACACTTTTAAACCCGACCCTTCCTGGCCGCCAGAGATTCTACGCGGCGCGGAGAACAACAAAGGACGGGCCGCTCATCCGAGGCGCAGAACAAAGAAGCGCCGGGGTAAACGCGCTGGTATTAGGAACAGACTGAGACAGCAGGCGCATCGCGCACCACTGCCCAGTATCCTACTGGCCAATGTACAATCCATGGAGAACAAGCTCGATGACCTAAGAGCAAGGGTCACCTTCCAACGTGACATGAGGGACTGCAACATTCTGTGCTTCACGGAGACATGGCTGACCCCCACCGTGCCGGACCAGGCCGTAACTCCGTCGGATTCATTCTTTGTGCTCCGCGCGGACAGAACGGCAGAGTCGAACAAAACCAAAAGTGGAGGAGTGTGTTTCATGGTAAACAGAAAGTGGTGTGATGCCAGGGGCATTTCTACTCTCTCCAGCGGCTGCTCGCCACATCTGGAGTTCCTGAGCATTAAGTGCCTCCCTTTCTATCTGCCCCGTGAGTTCACCTCGGTCATCGCCATGGCGGTCTACATCCCACCCCAAGCAGACACAGGTATGGCTTTGTCCAAATTACATGATGTGCTGAGCTCGCTTCAAAACAAGGACCCGGGCGCAGCCCTCATTGTAGCAGGAGACTTTAACAAAGCGAACCTCAGACAAGTCATGCCAAACTTTTACCAGCATGTCTCGTGTCCAACGAGAGGGGATCGAATTTTGGATCACTGCTACACGCCATACAAGCAGGGCTACAAAGCTGTCTCACACCTGGCTTTTGGGAAGTCTGACCACAACGCCATCTTCCTCATTCCCCAGTATAAACAAAGCATACGGAGGGAAGACGTGACCACGAGGGAGGTAAAACGGTGGACTGCCCAATCAGAAGCTACGCTACAGGACGCACTCAACGACGTCAGACTGGGACATGTTCAGAGCATGCGCAGTCGACATCAACGAGTTTACGGAAGTAGCAGTATGCTTCGTCAATATGCTAGCGGAGGAGATTATCCCCACTGCGAGAGTCACCACATTCCCAAACCAGAAACCGTGGATGGACAGATCGATCCGCACTGCAGTAAACGCCAGGACCGCCTCCTACAACGCGGGTCTCGCCACTGGCGATATGAGCGCCTACAAAGCGGCCTCATACGGCGTGCGGCGCGCGGTGAGAGATGCCAAACGCCGGTACCGGGAACGTGTGGAGTCCCGCTTCCACCAGGGCGACACACGGAGTATGTGGCACGGACTACGCACCATTACGGACTACAAAGCCAGGGACACTGCGCCGATCAACGCCGACTCTGCATTCACCAACGAGCTGAATCGGTTCTACGCCCGTTTCGAGGTTAGCCAGGCGGCTAATGCTATCTACCGCCTGACTACCGAGGACAGTGACGTCATCAGCGAGAGACCGGTGACCAGCATCGCGAGAGACCACGGTTGAGCATCTTCGTTTACACTGACAAGCGTCCCCCCATGCCACGCTGACGATATTGTTTACTGACCACTGATGTAAACTTTTACGAACTATCAAGTATATGATATCTATGCCATTCTTTCAGCATTATGCACTGAGCACCGGCTTTCTAGTGTAACCTCAGGCATACCCCATCTGATCGATGTTCAACAGGAAGCGGCGCGGATCACCTGCTCGTGCTGTGCTGACCAGCTAGCAGGTGTGTTCACTTACATCTTCAACGAGTCCCTGGCGAAGTCTGTGGTCCCCACATGCTTCAAAAGATCCACCATCATCCCTGTGCCCAAGAACAGCAAACCCTCATCCCTGAACGATTACCGGCCAGTTGCACTGACCTCGGTAGTAATGAAGGTGTTTGAGAGGCTGCTGAAGAACATCATCTCCTCCTCCATCCCAGACACCACAGATCCGACTGCAGTTCGCCTACAGATCCAACAGATCCACAGAGGATGCCATCGCCCACGTCCTACACACCACTCTCAGCCACGTGGACAAGAAACAGGGTAACTATGTGCGAATGCTGTTTGTTGATTACAGTTCAGCGTTTAACACAATAGTGCCCTGCAGACTGTTCACAAAGCTCAGGGATCTGGGACTTAACAGCCGTCTGTGTGCATGGGTGTTGGACTTCCTCACTGGCAGAACTCAGGTGGTGAGGGTGGGCAGATGCGTTCTCAACAGCATCACCATCAACACAGGAGCACCTCAGGGATGTGTCCTCTCGCCACTGCTCTACTCCCTCTACACTTCAGACTGTGTGGCCACCCATGGCTCCAACACCATTGTGAAGTTTGCTGACGACACAGTGGTGTTGGGTGCCATCTCCAACAACGATGAGGCGGCCTACATGGATGAAGTGAAGAATCTGGCATCATGGTGCCAGGACAACCACCTCCAGCTGAACGTCAGCAAGACCAAGGAGCTGGTGGTGGACTTCAGAAGGGGTCAGCACAGAGACTACAAGCCCATTATCATCAATGGAGCTCCAGTGGAGAGGGTGCAGTCCTTCAAGTATCTTGGTGTCCACATCTCCTCAGACCTGACATGGGCTGCCCACATTCAGGTCCAGACCAAAAAGGCTAGGCAGCGCCTGTATCACCTACGACAACTGAGGAAGCAGTCTCTCAAAATCTAGATTCTAACAGGCTGGGCATCTCAAAGAACATGACGTGGTGACAGCTTGTAGACCAAAAGCTCCCAGAATGACTAAGCAGAACGCTGCTGCAGGATTGCTCTCCCCCCGCTTCAGGACACCTACACCAGGAGATGCCGGACTAGAGCAGCGCAGATACTGAAGGACCCGTCCCATCCTGGCAACAAACTGTTCCAACTTCTGCAATCTGGTAGAAGGTTCCGCATCTTCCGGGCAAGGACAGAGAGACTCAAGAGGAGCTTCTATCCCCAAGCCATCCGTGCCCTAAACACACACACCCGCCCTCTCACATCATCTATAATTGACTGAGACAGGACTCTTCCAGACACTCTAAACCAAGGCACAATGTACATTTCAAATTCCTTTAATTTTAAATATGTTTATATTGTCTATCCTGTAAAATAGTCAGATGTCTATTCATATTAATGTACAGAATTCACCTTCCTCTACCCCCCTATTTTTGCACATGTCGAGGAGCGTGTCAGGCTACATTTCACTGTGTGTTATACTTGTATAACTATGCATGTGACAAATAAAGAACCTTGAACCTTGAACCTAAACTTACAATTAGTCTATTAAAAATAAAGGGGGGCAGGTTTGCAGTTTGTGGAAGCTACCATGTTCCTCCACCATATTTGAATAGAGTGGCCGGGAAGGAGAAAATGTAGGCCTTCGCCTGCTATTGTTTCGACACCTTTGGACTTAAGTCTATGTTTTGTCATCTGTGAAGGGGTCCTGTTCACCAAAGAAGCAGGAACACAAATGAAAGAGGCAGTGTCACTCGGATGTTAATAAAATGTCACCTCAACTCTCATTTCCTGAACTGAAGTCAGAGCTCTAACACACTAAAGCATTCACAAATATGCCCATTTATTCACAATATTATCGCAATTACTTTTGGTCAGCAGATTAGACACGCAACCCTTCCATCAGCTGATTATAATCTAACATTAAGCTAGCTAAAGTTAGGCTTGAGTCCTAAAGATCACACTTTCCCTTTGATAAACAGTTGATTTCATTCTTACATTGTATGAGAGTTTATTTGCTAAGCCTCAGAATACAACAAAGTTATTTCAAGATAGCTGTTATTGTTAGCTGTATTAGGGAAACTAACAGCAGCTAGAATCAGAATCAGAATACTTTATTGATCCCTGGGGGAAATTATTTTTTGTTACAGTGCTCCATTATAAACCAACATTAAGACAAGACAGACAATACACTAACTAAGAATAGTACAATATATACATATATATACATACATACATACATACATAAGTCACTCATAAATAAATAGCTGAAAAAGAAACATGTGTAGTTATAGCAGTAAACATGCCAGCTGTGGCCGTCATGAGCTACAGTCTAAAAGGTTTCAACCATATCACAGCCACTCCAAAGCATGAAATGGACATGCATGCAGAAGTCCCAGTACCAGCAGGGGGAGATCATATATTAAAAGGCAAGACGTCAGTAGTGACCAAGAAGGGTATGAAGTACATTCCAGTTTTTTTAATTGCAAGGAACGGTTAAGCTAGGTGGCTAATTTGTATTTACATCCATTTAAACACTTTTCTGTGATTATTTTCACATTGGATTGTTACTGCATCTTCTGCATGTGTGAAATGGACACGGAAGATTGCCTTGCCTATTACACGTTTTGCCAGGATACCGGGTGAATATATTTGATCTCTCTCTGCTGATTAAAACTATGTCAGTCATCCAGGTCATAGTAGTCTAAGAAGCTTGGAAAGAAATGCGACTGGACTACTTTAAATTTCATGTTTATTCTTGCACAGTGTACGCGGTTTATGTTTTCCACACCCTTTTTCACACCTTGGCTAATGTGATGAGGCACATGATCAATAGTGGGTCAACAACCCTTTTAATTAGAGTCCCAGAGAGCAGCCATTTGGCTTTGGGACAGCTCCCACTAGGGCTTAAATACCTGGGACCCTCCACCATTTGGTCTTAGAGCTAAATAAGCTTCTCGAATGAGAGGTAAAATGTTTTAAAGAAACTTAAAGAAGCCCAGTTGCTTTTCTTGCTGAGCTCCTTAGATGTTTGACCAATAGCAACCAGTATAGCTGGGATTATTGAGCGGAACAGGCAAGTGTAAAAACACAACTCAACTGACTGCAATCTGCTCACATCTAATGATGAAAAACTGTAACTTTAAGGTAAATTAGGCCAAGATACACTTTTGTGTGCATGTGATCAAACAGTTGTGCTTTCCATGTAAAGGGCATAGCTAGTGCCTTTGTAGTGAAGATTTACAAAAATTTGAGGGCACTGGGACATCCAAACAGTTCCTTAACAAAAATCAGATTATCTCTAAATTTCCTTATGAAGTAGAAAAATCATATTTGGCTTTTATGTAGTTATATGTGGCTTTCAGATCTTTTTACCTGTTTGGTTTAAATAATGTGAATATTTTCAAAGTTTTACACACTGGTGTAGTAATCAAGCAAGTAAGCCAAAACAGCAAATAGATTCGGGTGTAGCTGGTGAGTTAATCTTAACAAAATGGGACTTTTGTTGGACAGGTTCTTAAAGTGAAGGGCTCCACAAGGAACATTATAAGGCCACAATACAACAAGTCAAACCAAGTTTTTCTATTTTGATCCAATGAAATCTTATCAAATGGTGGTCCATGGCTTTAATATAAGTCTGTCTGGGAATCCATCAAATGAAAACATTTGCTCAGGAGAGATAGATCCATAAGCAACAGTACAGCTGAGGGCAGGTCGATAGGCTGACACCCAAAAGCAGGATTTACTCACAATGGATTAGATAGCCTTACTTCTAAACTGTATATTGCAATTGACAGCTGGAGCAGGATCAAAGCCCGCACAGCGTGAGATCCTGGCAAGGTTTGGTCAATTCCCATCAAGTCAACTGGACGTGGAATTTGTCCATAGGTGCCTGATCCAATTCACAGCACTGACGCGGACGTGAAGTGAAATTGAACAGTGGACTGAATGCGCAAGGCAGTATTATTGGTCTTTTCCTCCACTGAGGAAGACAGAAGGAGAAGGGCACTCTCTCTGAGGTGTTGTGCACACCTTGTAGGCTGCCAAGCCCCATTAGAGGGTGACAAACAGACGTCCACTCGGCTCAGTGCTGTCAGACCCCGGTAATGAAAGACACATCAGCCTTAGAAAAAGCAGAGGAGGAGGAGGAGATCGTGGGGGGGAACAACAACAGGCCGTGCACTGACACAAAAACATTTTAAGACTAATGGCTTAAATGTGGCTACGCAATGTAGCAATGCAAGGCAGGAAAAATGTTCTCTAAACTATGTAATGAGACTAAGGCGAGGGATAAGAAAAGACAAAGAGGGACTGAGCAAAAATAGATAAAAGGAATCATGCAAAAGTACAAGATAAAAGAAAAACACATGAGGAGAAGGTTCTGCAAAATCTAATGGAAGAGGAAAATGTGCGAAAAGCAGGAAGGAATAAAAAAGCGAGGGTCCTTTGCGACTCATTGAGCTACGTGTTGGTGCCACGCCATTAAACGGCAAGATACAACGTCAATAATTATCTCTGTTTCAGCCACATCGCTATCAAGTGATTTAGTAGTGCTAATAAAGCACCGGCATAACAAAGCATCTATCTTCGGGGCTGTGGTGGAGAACTGTACTCTCCATAATAAAGCTGGCTTAGAGTGTTTCTATTCCCTTTGCAATGAATCAGAGTTGCACTTTGTAAGCCTTACAAGAAACCATAAGTATATAATAATGAATTATATAAGATGGCAGACAGGTGCAGCTCCAGGCATTATGGATTGTGCCATTTGGGAGGCTTGTCATCATAACCTATGGACGGTAGTGCAGGAACAGTCTCCTGCTGATGCGGAGGGGATAGCGAGGCAGATTGTGTCATTCTCTGTCCATGCCTGCTCTGTAATCTTTCCAGAGAGGAAGGATGAGACTTGGCTCTGTCCAGGGGGAAATGTATTTTCTCTGCATGGACGTGGAGAGCGGGAGCAAGCGGCCTTATCAAATCTATATTTCTCCCTGAGCACTGCCTTGAAAGAGGAAAGAGAGAAGCGACACTCAGGAAGAGACTGAGCCCGGCAGTTGGGAGTTATCAAATTGATTAATTTAATGCCGTTTGTAGAACATCAAACGCTGCACTTTTCACTGTGTTGCCTCTCAAGTCAACCGGAAAGAATTGTGTACATGATGAAAAGGTACGAAGTCGAGAACAAAAACAAAATGAAAACTATAGCTAATGGCTCAAGGCTCAATATCAATGCAGATACCAGTGAAGTCTAATATTGCACACGTGGTTGCTTTAGCTCTTAGACAACAGTACACACTAATTGTTGAGATGTTAAATGTGAGGAAGAGTGCACGATTTTCATGGTGAAACTGCTACTTTTCCATTCTGCCAAGGAAAATTGTAAACCATGTTGCTTTTTTCTAGCCCCCGAACTCATTAAATGTAAACATATAGATTATTGCCGTACAAACCCCTGCTGGCAGCATTACTTCAAAAGTGGAATAAATCTCCTTATAAAAGGCTTTACCCGAACCAATCGGCCACACAAAAAAGAAAGGGGGGAAAAAATACCCAGAGCGTGAATATGTAGGTTCCTCTCAATGGAAAATGACACACTGACATTTCGGTTGTGGTGTGGATGCTTGAAAAGCTGCACACCATGAGTAACATCAACACCACTGAGCCATTCGATACTGGCCTGACAAAATCATTACGCTGTTTCCTCTCAGGTTAAAACCCTACACTACACGGCCACTTAGGAATATGGATCGGACTTGTAAAATGGTGAAAGGGCAGGTTAATGCAATCAATTATTTTTTAACAGTAATGGCTATGCAAGAGTCCTTGACATTCCCACACAGTCTATCTCCGTGTAATGTAATGGGCCTCAATGATTCTTTTGTGTGGGCTGTTGCTGTAGTTGGGCCCCGATGACATTTAGAAAGGGACAAAAGATCAGTCCGTCGAAGAAAAAAAAAAGAACGAAAGAAAAATCACATTTAAGGTTAAGTCCCTGTTTTTGGGTACAATTAAACTAAAATACTGTAATGGCTCAACAGTTCTTCTATTATATTTTGATGAAATTTTCAGTCTAAATTTGGATTTCTATAAGTGTCATCATGATTACTAGCTGATGAACAAAAATGAACGATATTTGAAGTGACACTGTCATTTACACTCACTTTGCATTTGGAAGGTCCTGAATTAGCAAAATGATATGAAATCAAGGGTGACATAGTGGTGTGGTGGTTCGTGCAGTTGCCTCACAGCAAGAATGAGAAAGGGTTCAAATTCAGGCCGTGGCCTTTCTGTGTGATTTTTGCATGTTCTGCCTGTGTGGGGTCTCTCGCTTCCTCCCACAGTCTGACAGCAAGCACATTAGGTTAATTGGTGATTCTAAATTGGCTGTAAGTGTAAATGTGAGTGTGAATGGTTGTCTGTCTCAACGTGTTACCAGACAGACTGGCAACCTGTCCATGTGCACCCTCCTCTCCCATGATGGCTGGGATGAGCTCCTGCACCCTGAATTGGATAGGGGAGAGGACAAAAATAGATGGACGCTAAGAGGGCCCATAATATAACCCCATTTATTAATATCTGAACAATATTAAACTTATCCCTCAAGATGTTAGGCAGGCATGCTCTGTGGAGGTTTTTAAAACTAAGCTGAAGACACATTTGTTCACCTTATCTTACAAGTCTTAATTCTATGGCTTTTTAGTTTTTAAATTTTTACTGTTTTTAACTTGTATTGTGTCTTTTACCTGTATTGCTATGTATTGCTTTTATTATTATTATTTTTATCTTTTTAGTTTTAAGTAGTTGTACAGCACTTTGTTTGAAAGCGCTTCATAAATAAAGTTATTATTATTATTATTATTATTATTATTATTATTATTATTATTATTATTATTATTTAATTTAAAATGTGAAGGTGGGGCTGAGAGGTTGAGCTTTTTGCTTTTTCTCCTGATTCCCCAAAAAGACAAAAAAAAAAAATTGGTTTGAAAAGTTACATAATGCTAAAACAGCTCGTTATGCAATTTCCCAGCTCATTATGTTAATTATCAGCTTGACTGTGTATTTAAAAGTAAGCTAAGAGGTCATGCCTTTTATAATGGAAGTTCAAGAGGCAGTTTCCACTTTGAGAAATACTGTATTTGAAAATAGTATTTTTTCCAAATTAAACTGCAAAGAGTGAAGATGTAATCATCTACATTACATAAGAAAGTCAAGTTAAAGTACTATGAGAGGGACAAGGCAAAAAATCATCAGGTTGTTCTCAGCGTGCAATACAAACCAGCATCTGTAATGTTGCCACAAACACGACTAAACTGTGTCTTGCTAACATTCAATTGAAATGGCATAAACAATATAGTGAAATTGGGTCAATAAGGTGTTTTTGTAAATCCGTTTGTAGACTTGTGGTTTAATGCTGTCTGTATATTTTGCACCTTCACAGATTAATGTCCAGAAATGCATGGACAACAGTTCTCACCTGTTGCTGATGTTGATCTGGTCACTGTGCTCTCTTTGTAAGTACTGACAGTCCCATTTTTTTTTACACCAAAACTCAGCTTGTGTTGGTAAAAACAGGTCTTCCTCTCCAGCAGTCAGAACATTTGGTATTAAAAGGGGTGTTGTTACAGGCGTGTTTTATGTACGTGTGATCACATCAGTTATTGCTGAGCTTTATAAATGTCCTATATGAAGCACTGTGCCTTACACATTTTGTCTAACATTGCACTGTGCATACAGTGCTGCAAATCTGTGGCCTCTTTGTTCTCTTCTCACATTCAAACTGAAAAGCCGACATTTTAGATAATAGCGGCATTTAGTATGTGTTGTTGTATATATTGTAAAAAGCTGTTCCATTAAAATTCACCATAAATCTAGCAGGGTGTTACATCAATGAACAAATGAGCACACACCACATGAACACAAACCACGGGTGGCTAAAGGAAGAGGGTAGATTTTTCCCAGCACTCCGGGGAACCTCATTACAGCAGGGAGTGGGTGTAGAAAGACGTGGCAGAGTGGGCATGTGAATAAAGCAGCATGGGGGCAAGATATTGGGTCCTCTTGCGTCAGTCTGTTTCCTCCTTATTAGTCACCTTGTGGTATTACATGTAAAACTGACCACAATGCTTAGATCACTGCTGTCTGCAATGACACTGGGCAGAGCAGTCTTTAGTGTGACACAGAGAAAGCTGTTCGGTGGCAAACTGCAAAAACAACACATTTGGTTCCTTAATTTTTAACTGCGTTGTGATGTCTGGTCAATGGTAACTTTAATGGTCAATGGTGACTTTATTGTCCCTGACGGGAAATTGATTCGCAGTATGTCAAAACGAACAAAAAGGTTGTGTTGAATATGTGATGGACAGCACAAAGAACTCACAGACTTCTGTTAATCTTTGTCATGTTTTCGCTGAAGCAGAACCAAACCAGAGGGCCAAGCATGACAGGGGGTAAATAAAAGGTTTTTAACACAAGACATACTTAAAATTACCATCATTTTATTTATGTTTACCCCACAAAAAACACAACATAATGACATGAATGAAAAAGTCATAACATTAGTTCAAGCAAGCTCCTGACCTCACTGCTAGCTGATGACTTAGCTCATAAACATTGCTCTACCATGCCTTCATTTGTGGCATGTTTGCAAGCCACTTTGCAACCCTCCCTCACCTAAGCTCCTCTTCTTCATGCTGTGTCTCGCTTAATCAATATTATGTCTGTCTTTCACCAGCTTCAGAGAACCATACATAGATAAAAACTCCTGCAAATGGAGGTAAGACATTTCCATTGACTAGCGGTGCTGTCTGAGCTATAAATATGCACATATTGTTGCTACTTATGGTGCAAAGTTCACTGTCAGTGTGGGTGGTGGAATTTCCACATTACTGAATACTAGACTGCATGTTCCATATACAGTAGGTCAAAAACTCTTGAACTTTAACATTAAGTTTAGTGGAGCACTGATTCCCTCAGTCACCAGGTGGATGTGAAAACTTCCTTATCAAAACCACGGCAGCACAGTCACAGATAGAGCCTGGTCACTCTGTGTGTGGTGTATTTAGAGAGCCACAAATGTCCAACATCAGTACAGAGCACAGGTTTGGACTGGTGGAACTTCTCCTACTTTCCAAGAGAAATCAGAAAGTGCAGTCCAGCGACCTCCCTCTTTCATTGGAATACAGCATTAATCGCGGCACAGAACCATTCTCTGCAGCGCAGGTCTGTCTTTCAAGCGAGATAATAATAAGCCACAGATCTGAATGGGTGGGACCGTAAGAAATGACATGAAGTCAAGGATTGTTTTATCGTGGGTTTCTATAAATGATCTTTAAAAGCCTTGACGTTCTGGTTTCTGTTTGCAAACAGTTTTGTTTCCCTCTAAAGTGATCCTGAAGCCGTCCCTTCACTACACAGAAATGGTTTACATTTATGGTTTCCCTACAGTTTGGTCTTATAAAGGGAATCCAAGGACAAAGACATCATTGTGCTGCCCACATTGTTTGATTGACAAGTGATTTCAAAACACACTCACTTACACACACATACACACAGCAATAAGTGCTAACCATCAAAGATTTTGCCAGAACAAAAAAAAAAACAACAACACAGGGATGTCACAGGTGAGAGCTTTAAAAGCTTACTTTGGTGTCGCGGGGAGCCGCTGATGTGAGTGCTTTGTGTAACAGGAATAGCAAGTCTTTAATGACTGACTTAAGTAATGTGATTCATTGCTTTTGACAGTCGTGTGCTGCTGCAAATCACACTATAGCAACCGGAGAGCGCACACACGTCTTAAAAGCCACCGACTGAACTTCTGCTTTCCAGCCCACGCAGAAGACAGACGACAGCTACTTAGCCTTTTCCAATTATGTCTTTAAGTTAATTGAAAGGGAACAACAAGCACATTTTAGTCTGTAGTCTTGAATTGATGGGCATTCTGCAACAGCAAGAACTATTAGAGCTTGTTTATGAAAATAGCACAAGAGTAATATCCATATTGTTCATAATATGTTTATCTTGTATAACATATACGGTTTGCTTTTACTACAAGGGAACCAGCAGCATGTGCCAGGCACTTAAAGCTAAGGTTTGGATGCATAAACAAGCATTTTCCCTGCTCTCTCTATTTGTGTGGTCGTGTGTATAGGGAGCTTTAAAGGGCTTTCATTCAGCCGCTCAGCTAATTTGATTTTAAATCTGGCAAGTGGCCGAGGAAATATACTGGCTGAGCTGTCATCTGGGGACCGACTCAAACCCTTGGAAATGAAAAGCAACCCAGGCTAACAGACTAAACCAGTGGATCCACAACCCGAGGTTAAGAGAGAGAGAATATACGCTGGTGCTGGAAGATGGAAGCAGTAACTCTGAGGTATCCCAGGTCGGGGAGATGTGGAAAGCCAAACCAGGGCCTTCTGATTCAGCTCAACCCAATGGCCTCTTGAAAAAAACCAATTACACCTTAATCTGCACAGGAGACGAAGGCGAGCAAGTTAACATGGTCATCCAAGCAATAAGAGCAAGGGGAAATTGGAAAATAAAATACTGATTGAATTATAGTGTGTGGGTAGTTTTCAACCGAGACATGACGGCCAATGTAACATCTTGAATCCTCTGTGGTGCCTAAGTTGGTTATATGAGCAGGGCTTTATAGTCGCTTTTAGGAAATGGTTATCATTATTGCTGCTCTCTTATCACTTTGGAACAGCTTAAAATTGCTAACTCATTTGTATTGTCAGTCAAAAAAAAATTGATTATGAAGTAATTCAAACATTTACACAACAAAGCTTGAAAAAAATAATTACAGCTGGTAATAAAAGCAATGCAATTCACTGAAGGTGTACGGCTTTGTATGCGAGAAAACCACTCAACTACTTCCTGTATCGACCCAGTCTGCTGCACCTGCTAATAAATCCTTTCGGAGTACTATGAATTCCCTGGATCGCACATTACAGTCAAAAAGAGATCCCCGCTTTTTATTAGAATGGGGAAAGATATGTTATAGCTCTTAGTTGGACTTATTTTTTTATGAAATATACAGCCGGTTCTTAATCCCAGGATGTCAGATACTGCTGGTTTGTGAAGCCGGTGACATCTCACAGATATGCATCCTTTGAAGTCTGTGCCATGACACAATGGTGAGACAGGTCTGCCTCTCTCGATTCGTAACATATCCACGCTTCTAAACGACCCCCCGGTGTCACATTTGACCGCAATGGGTAAGCATCACTTTTTCAAAGTGGAGGGGTAATGTTGTCACTGGGGATAATTTAACCCAGACCTGAGTGTTTTCCTCAAAGTCACCAAGTATATTTTGATTGCTTGAACCTAACCAAGTAAAGAGCGTGACTGTAGCCTGAGATCTCCCGGCATAGGATTGTTAGTGGTTCCAAAGGCTCGTTTGGTCACTAAAGGATGTGATTATTTTTTTGAATAAGGACTCTTTTATCTGTTAAATTGTTAAATTTCCTATTGTATTTATTTTTACCTTCAGCTTTTCATAATTACTTCCACAAAGGCGTTTAGGTGGTTGGTCGTGTTCGCATGCGTGTATGTCACCATTCTGTCCGTAAACACGACAGCTCAAATGTTTTCAATGAATTCTAATCAAACTTTGTAGGAGCGTTGAGCAGGCTCACATTAACAATCCATTACAATCTGATTTATATCCACCAATGTCCTTATGGTCAACTTAATGATTTATTGGTTAAAATGGACAACAAGTCTTATAATTTAGAAACAATGATTCTTGCAAATGTTTTTCAACATGTTGAAAAGATACAGATTTAAAATATCATGTATTAAATGTCAATATTTGCCCTCTGACCTGTTCTTCAAAGTCAATAGATTGATCTGAAGGTCAAACTGATAATAATGTGATAATAACAGAAGAACACTGTGGTAAAATATTATATATTAAGCTCAAGTTATTCATGTCCAGTTATTTACAAAACAATATCTATCATCCATTACCTGCTCCTGCATAACCCTAACCTGATTTTTACAGCACTACAAAATACTAAAATATGTTTACAAAGAACAACAAAATTACAATGAATATACACAGCAGGTAAAACAGAAAGCTGGTAGTTATTAATGACTGCCGAAGTACAGAAATTTCAATTAGGATGGCAAGTCTGGTTAAGACGATGGAAATATTACTTTAACATTCATCTGATGTGTATCTTAATAGATAGGAAAGTCAATTTATATTGTGAATATTTTTATGACAAGGTTGTGTCTTAACTGTTTTTTTCACCCAGGAGTGTGCCAGCTAAAAGAGTCCCCAGGCTTCCTGAGTGCCTTTTAAAGGTTCCAGGTCACATCAAGTGATTGAAGACGGGACTGAATAACCATATTAGTTTTATTGTAGATTGTAAGTGATAGGCTAAGTGGGAAAATGTTTCATTTAAAAGTTGCTTTTATTTCTGCAGTAGTGATTTGATAGTAATAAAGATTATTACATGAGATGTGTCTTTACTTTATTAGTTTAATTTGAGGGTCAATTAGCAACAGTCTTTAAAAGGCTGTCAGTTACCATCAGAGCCTGTATTTGGAACCACGTCCCACCATTGGGCTGTTTTATTTTGTGTATGTTTTGATGTTTGCTAATGTTGGTGAATAAACACCTGGTTGGTTTGCACCTCATCTCTGCCTCAGGTTTCCTATTTTAATCCAGGCTCTTAAGGCCATCCTAACGGGTCTGAAATGACCTCTCAGCTGAAACACTCCCCTGCCATCTCTCCAACCCCCTAATGTGGACTTTAACCTGTGGTAAAAGTGGAGCATCACTCTGTGCATATTGGAACTGTGTGCTACTCCAAACTGTGACTGTTTGAAATAGCATTCTTTTTTTTATAGAGGAATTTTTTTTTCCAGGAGTAGTTTGACATGCTTCCTCCAGTCATTTCAGATGCCTTTTCCCAGCCACTAATCTAGGATAACCACCACTGCTATTCTCCCTAAAGCACAAAGTTTGGTTTAAGTCAATGTTTAGGATCAATTAGTGCGTAATACCGTATTACACATGAGATTGAAGCATTTTAAAACTCAGGGTTTATGGGTGCAAGACAGATGGTGACATCTGTAAGTCAGTAATTACTCATGGAAAGCCTGGCATAACACAGTAAACAGGGCAAACCACACTCTGAATTGTTGTTTAAATTCAGCTAGAACTTTGTGTTCTTGGGTTTTGATCTCATAAGATGATTGAACCTATTCTGATGATGATTATTCCATATAAATGACATTCGTAGCTGTTCAACCCAATCAAAAACAAACTGTGGTTAAACCAAAGGGGATAAACTGTTCTTTAGGAGTTTATCATTGCCTCATCCGACATTGCTTTGTACAAATCTAACCAATCAAAGCTTCCAACCACATGCAATAAACTGCCTTTGACAGCTGTTAACAGAAACGGTGGTGCTGACTGCACTGCACCCACAGTACTGCTGAAAATGTTTGCCCTTTGCATAAAAACAGGAGATAAGCCAACAGGTTCCCCTTGCAGCATAATGGATCAAATGAAAAGCTCAGAAAATGTCCAGGAAATGGTGCCTCCTTCGTGGAACATGTCCATGTTCTGGAATTTTCAAGGAAGTTTGTGTGTGTCTTGTTTTCATTCTTTCCTTTTCACACCTTTTTGTCGGAAAGATTTGCCCACTAAAAACTTTGTGTTGCTCTTTACACTTGTAAACTGTAACTTACTTGGTGGGATGAGTAAAACGACGCCTGGCCATGAAGAAAATAAATAAATATAACTAGCTCAAATGGTTTAAACATATCACGGGCAGACTCTTTGGATTACAGAAAGAAAAAATTATGGCTCTGAGTAAAATGTCCATAGAAAAGTAGAAAGCTTGTGATACGGGCCTTTCATGCTCTCTCTACATTCATGTCTACTTCCTCAGCTCCTGCTCTAGTGGTCACTGAGCTCCAAGGCAACTTTGATGAATTAATCCAATAGAAGAAATTGGTCTTTCAAATGTAAAGAGCACCTTCATTCTGGAAAGTAAGTCATGAAGAGAGGAAGGTAGAGGGGCACGAATCAGCATGAGAGGAGAGGTGAATGGACAGACCTGAAAGAAACTGACTACATGAGAGGGTGTATGTGTGTGTACTAGAGAAAGCCAAGAATGAAGATTGCTTTTGAGGTGGGATCTTCAGGACAGCTGAATTGTTAAAACACTAAGAACCAAACTCAACGTCCAATATTTCTAGTCAGCCTATGTCCACAGTGGGCCTAATCCTGGATCCTGATAGAGCCGTTACAGTGAAGAAACATAGGCTGCAAATCACGATTACAAGTCATTTGCAAATTGTCTATGTCACACAGTGGAAATTTGTGTTTTTATGTTTTATCGTACTGTGTATTGGTACACAGAGTATTGATTTTATTTGCATCACCTTATCCTGATATTTATATTGTGTGTTTTAGTGTTGTTGCACAATATTCTTTTAATCCACTGTGGACTAGGTGGACAATAGTAGGCACCTGTGGAGGTGGAGGTGTTCCCCGAGGCGGCCTATCAGCTGCCAAACTGACCTATTAAAGAGGATGGTGGGCGCAGAGACAGGGATGAGACGCACGAAAAGTGAGCAGGAGGAAAAGAAACGCGTGCAAGCCAGCATGTGTGGAAGGACCTGCTGCCTGACTGTGGGGTGCCATGAGTCGTTCGGCGACGGACTGGCCAGTGGAACACGGTCCCGACGGCAGGAATAGCGACAGTGGGAGGCGAAGCGTGAAATCCACAGCAGGGCAGAGGTGTCCCTCTCCCTGCATCTGGCGGTGCTACGAGGGAGGCCATGTTCAGGTGTGCAATGGGGCTGGACTGTGCAGTGACACGCCGTCAGGAGGAGACAGGTCTGCGACAGGAGCCCCCTCCTTAGTCTTCTAGCTGGCGTAATTTCCATCGCGGAAGAGGAATTCCTCTCCTGTTTCTTTTACAGATAAGGAACATTTGCCCGAGTGTGGCTGGACCGTGGGATTATGGGATTGTGGGGGGAATTTTAGCATATGGGAAACATTTGTTTAGCATTTGTTTTGATAGGGTATAGTTATTTCTGCCGGCAGGGTGTTTAGCGTATTGAGAATGCTTTTTTATTGTATGGGGGGATTTTAAACTGTATTTGTAATTCTGGTTGTGTCTGTTTTCCATGGAAATAAATGGTGTGTTCAAGGCCGATTTAGTCTCTGTGCCCTGAGCGCTGACCCACTCACTCCCCTCCCCAGTTTTAGCAGCTACATCTACACAAAAGCAAAGCTAGGTACTACTTAAGAGGTACTACAGTATTTTACAGGTAACTGTCATGTTCATTCTGAGTTTAGCACAAATAGCTGGTTTTGGATTCTCTTCAGTTACAGGTAAGACAATCAAGGCTATCAAGACCATTGCTTGGACGCTGTGTTTATTTAAGAGGGACAGTTCAACCCAGTACTCCCCTGGACTGCAGGGATACTTATCCACCTGAGTGAGTTGGTGAGAGTCATCCAGTTTGGGAGGTATCTATAAAGGTGTTTGCCCTCGCTTTCAGTATACTGCATAAAAAGGCTGACTGCCTTGTTGTGCTCAAAGTGCCAAAAAGCACACGTGGAAAAACTCACAAAAATGAGCGGTTTATTCTGTCTCATCAAGGTTATAAATGCTTCCCTCAGCACAGAGATATATTTGTTGGATTTAGTTAGGTAGAATAGAAGTGTTCCCATGGAAAAGTGTTCAGAGAGAGGTTTATGGGTTTGCTTTTGAGTAAAATATCTGGCATCATCAAGATGAGTGCCATCTAGCTGTATTATAAGGCGACTTGTCTACACAGGACATTTCCAAAAAGTCACACCAAATCAATCTAAATGTAAGTAAAAGCCAATTTTCATGTTTAAAGCTGTAGTTTAATGTTCTTTGAATCAACTTGCTTTGAATTTGCTTAATTAAAATTATGACTTTACATCATTTAAATGGGCTTTACAGTAATCAAGAAGCATATAGGAGCGAGAGGTTGATAATTGCACTCCTCGTCATGATAAAGTTCAGTTCTTTTGTATATAGCACCAATTCAGAACAACAGTTGCCTGAAGGCGTCACACATATGCGTCGGGCGATAGACCCTCACATATGTTTGCTCATGGCAAACATATGACAATGTACTAGCTGGCAGTTTATTACTAATTCAGAGACATCCCTGGGGCAATTTCATGTTAGTTTTCTGCCCCAAGGAATGTCAAAGTCAAAATGTAAATTAAACCCCACTGACAAACAACGTCACATATAGTCGTATATTTCCAATCTGTTCAATTGTTCAAATCCATATAAACATTTGTTTGCAGTAACTCTGCAGTAACAAAAGAACTCGGATTACATGCATCACAGTTAAACACCTCTCTGTTCAGGATCTCTTAACACGGTGAAAAAAACCCCCAAAATTGATAAGTTTCAATTGAGTGTAAACTCAATCAGGGCAACTGAGATTGCCCTCGTGAGGATGAAGCAATGTGACAGGCCTAAAGAGGTTAGACACCAGGTTTATCCAATTACAGCTCGGCAATAAACAATCCCAGAAACCCTCTATCCCCCAATCGGCTCATTGCTCCCTCTCCCTCCTCACTCAGTTTGAAACTTGACCCACCATCTGTATCCATATACCGCTGACGGATGCCCTTGTGTTGAGCACTGACACTACTTGTGATGAGTGCGCAGGACTTACGCCTGCCAATCTGTGCAAGTAGGAAACAGCCCTCGGTGCCCCTGCACACTAAGCAAATATTCAGAGCCTCTGATGGCGTCGTTTTTTTTTCCAGATTAGCGGAGAGCCGTCTGCAGATGATGATAATGAGACACTCTATTTCCCCTACTCTGGCCATTTGAGAGACAGTCAGACGGCCGGATAATCTGGTTTGCGCTGGGGGCCTCATCCATTGAGTCCCACCGTCGCGTTGACATTAGCACTAAGACGTATTAGCACATTAGCCTGAATGGGCGATGATGTGTTCTCAAGTCAGTTAAGCAGAGTATGATAGCGGCTGTGTTATGGTTATGGTGATGGCTTTATGGAGTCTTTGACAACTCCATTGATCTCAAGACGCACCTGCTAATGCATACAACCAAGTGTGCAAGAGAGAAAATAAAAGCCGGAGATTTGTGAGAATGATGGAATTTATAAAACACAACCACAGGCTGATGAAGATCGAGAATTTGCTTAATTAAAAGAGTTAAATAAAACATGCTAAAAAGAGAGATGTTAATGGATAGAAATGTCCTGTGTTCTCGAGAATCGTACTCAAGACTATATATCAAGACTAAGTGAGCTGGTTTTAAAGCAGAAAGCTTTAAAGAAATCTGTTTTGATCCTAATTCTGCAGTCTGGATGTTCCTAGAAAGCATGAGCCCTGCAGTGTAGTCATTACATGCTACGGGCCATAGACACAGATCTATAAATGTTTGGTATTAAACGGACCCATTGATGGCCTGCCCTCACTCCCTTTGCTCCCGTTAATGGAGCTTTTATGAATCTCAGGCCTCATTTGTCTCTCATGGTTAGGGGCTTTCTGCAGTCTGAATTGTGTAATAATGGCAAACCCAATTTGCTTTGTGCTACGTTAATCTCAACACGCCCCTTCCCTCTCTTTCATGCTTCCCTAACTGCATTCAGCTCATTCATCAATGATTCTATTATCACTCTCTTCTTCTAACTGTGTGTGTGTGCACGCGCATGTGTGTGTGTATTCATAAAATAAACCCAAATTATGCCACTCTACTCGTAACAGACAAGTAAAGCAACACTGATGAAATTTTGGAAGAAAGAAAAAATGCCATTAACGACGGAGCCATTATCTCCTTTAAAATTCCTTTTTTGTTCAACATAAACCAAAACATTTCCTCAAACAATTAGACCATTTTTAATGAATGTCTTTAAAAAACCCCGTAACAATGTCAACTCAGTAGGGCTACTATTTAAGCTGCCGGTTTTTGCAGGAAATTACTGATTGGGGTTAAAGCGCTCACATCTGTTTGGGGAATGGACATGCTGGTCTCAGCGCAGTTGCTTTGTCTGCATATGGAGAAAAAGAAAACACAAAGGAGTGACCTTTCCAACAACAGGCTTTTACGTTGCACAAATATCTTTTTGGTCCTCTTTTTCTCCGCACACAAACACCTTCTTTCATGTGGTAAAAAGATGCTCTGAATGAAAACATTCAGAGGATGCACAATTCTCTAAATTTGTTACTTTAATAGTGGAAAATATCAAAAGAGCTTGGTTTTCAATTATGTGTTTGGCATGTTTGGCTTTATTAGACTGCAGATAGTGTGGTTAGAGGAAATGAGTGCACAAAAAAAAAGTTCCACAAACCAAATCAAATCATTAACGTTGCAGTTGTACGGTATGTTTCTTAATTATTCATCTGCCAGAGTACCCTGCTAAGGAAGTTTTTAATCTGGCTCTGAATTGCATTAAAACCCACACCCAGTGACAGAAGCTGATGGGTTCATGGAGAGTTGGTGTGAAAAAAATGTGGCGTGTCTCCAGTTTTTGGCCTAAGAACAATTTGTAAATCTCTTTCATGATAAAAGTGGCAGGCAAGTGAGAGGATAGAGTTTAGAGAGAAGTTTGAATCACCAAGGCCTGCAACCAATGAGTCGGTCCTTGGTATTCTGGGATGGGTTCCAGCCCTCCCGTGACCCTGAATTCAATAAGCAGAAGATAATAGATGGATGGATCGTGGACCTAGGAGGGGATGGAGTCACATCCCCAACAAAATGAAACAATCCAGTCCTCAACTACCGGGACAACACAGTTATGTAGTTTGATATCTTAACTCAGTGACATAAATCGGTCACCTGTAAAAGCGATCGCTGAAACACTTCATCAGAATCAAATCAAATCAAAGCATGGATCCAATAAACAATGATGACTTCATTTACAATAAAAACATAGGATTCCAAATCCTGAACAATAAAACGAAACTTAGTAATCTTGCAACAGTCTTTCTGTAATCAAAAACGAAATACTGTTTGGGACGTTCCACCAATGTGTGCATTTTCCTTTGTTGCGTGTCGTTTTCTCATCGTTCTGTTATCAACATACAGCACGACTGCTGAAAAATACTGCTGTTCTAATAATAGTGTGCATGTAAGAGAGTGTAAAATAAAAGCGTAACAGACTTTTTACCAACACTGCCTTCATACAGTTCTGCATGAAATGTTGGCATTAACTTTCAAGGCCTCATTACTTCCATTGCCAGAGGAAAGCTCATCAATTTGAACCTGTAGGCCTGTTTAGTGTGAAATTTACAAGCTTTTTTTTTTTTTTACTTTTGGCTGTTTGCTGCTTACCTGCGTTCCAATTAACTGATTAAATTCCAGTTAAAAGTCAGAATAACGTGGGTTATCTCATAGACTTTCTATAAAAGATTAATGCAGCCGCCATGACATCACCCACTAGTTAGTGAAAACCTGTCTTTAACCCTCAAGCTTTAGGTTGAGGCTCTGACTGAGAAACTAATGGTACTATAATATATCAAATTGACATGAAGCATTATTCAATATAGCTTGAAACTAGTGACTGAAACCATAACCTCTTCAGCAAAGTGGAAAAGTAAGCCCAAGGGGATGTTTCCCCATAGACAGTCAAACTCAACCCCTGCTGGTTATTAGAAAGAATGCAGCTCTAAAGCTTTTGTACTGGATGCACAGTTCAGCTACGTGCCTCTTCTATATACAGTCTGTGCTAAATTTTCAGATAGGTACTTGGTATTACTCGAATACACCACATTCTACTCTTAGTTTGTGAGAAGTATGAAATGTTTCTCTTTGGATACATTGGAAAATTAAAAGATTAAACTTTAACCTGAATTAAAACACCGCAAATTTAATTTGAATATTTAAAATTTTGCTTTTGTGGGACACTTTGTTAGAAACTTAGGATTAGTATCACCTTTATTGCTTTTTCTTATGCTCAGATTGAACTTCAGCAGGTCGTTTTGACCATGTCTACATGATTGATTGCACTGACTTGCTGCCCTCTGATTGGCTATATGCACACCAGTTGAACAGCTGTACTTAAAGGGCCCACTGACTATTTATCTGTATATATATCTATATATCTATATCTATATATAT
>NW_024582405.1:871669-879379 GCF_018398535.1 Haplochromis burtoni | reverse complement strand
ATATATATATAGATATATATAAAACACTTCTGAAACATAGTATATTGTTTTGCTATTAAAACCATAAAAAATACAAATAGCAAGTGAAGTTTGGTATGAAAAGGTTCGAGGTGATGATTTCAGTTAAATAGCGGTCATTAGAGATCAGACAATACAAAGAGCAGCTTTGCTAGATGCCAGAAAACAAGAAGGAGCTTGTCATAAAATGAATTTAGCCGAACCACCTTACAATTCTATACAAGTGTGTGTGCATATTTTACATCCTAATGAATAAAGCTCTGTGATAATCAATCTCTTCATCATGTAAATTAGGTACTGTATCTAGTATCAAGTATGTCTATCAAGTTGATTATCTTGATTTTAATGCATAAGACATTTATTCGCTTGATTCACAAATCCTCAAATGTGGACATGCTATCTTCGGAATTCAAGTTCATTTTACAGGTTGAACATTACTTTGACGGAATATCCTCTGTGTCTTGTTCAGTTTTTCCAACTCGACTATAACTCTGTCTGAGTGAGGCTGCCAGACAGACCCCAAAAAATTAGGCAGACAAGTTGTATGAACCTGTGGGGTCCAAGCAAACAATTTACTGCCCTATTTAAAAAATAATCATAATATTTACCTTTAAAAGTGGTGCTGCAACTTGTCTATTGATTTTTTCATTTCCTCCATCATAGAGAGTGGTGGAAATTATTTTCATCAACTGTGTTGGTGTCTTGTTTTTTTGTGTTTATGGAGTTTTCTTTTTACAGTACATGGTTCTATTTTGTTGAGGCCTTAAAGGAGGTCATACACAGCAGAGCCCTGTTTTTGGAAGCGCAATGATCTGACCCTGCTGCTGACATTAGGGTCTGTGTTCAGGCATCTCTTATTTGCCTCTGTGGAGACCTTACAGCTATTTTATCTAATTCAGGAAGATAGGATGGGACCTCGCTTCTTCTTTAGATGAAAGGAGAGCGTTGTGTTCACCTTATCGAGAAGAGAGTACACTGGTAGAAAAGTATAAATGCACCCAGACTTCCTAGAAATGAGTCTTGCCACTTGACAGCCATCTTGGTAACACCCTAGAGCAGTTATTTAAGTGCTTATTTTCAACGGGGGAGCCATGGTTTTTATTTGATAAGTCACAAGGGCATAAAAACTATATGTTTAGAACCACTCAAATATCAGATTAAAAAAAACACTTCAAAAGATAGGTGACATATCCTGAAAAGAGGTTTAAAAAGCAAATTATACTTCTGCTCACATGTGCACAGTTACACAACAGTACTGCTTCAGTGATTAAGGTCTTCAGTTTATCCCACCAAAGCACTTGAACAGAAGCCATGCTAATTCAGGCTATAAATACAGTAAGCCAAGAATAATGATAAGTACATGTAATAGCTTCTTTTCAGTGATAACGGGTCGATAGGCCTGCCACCTCACACTCGATACATTTACTGTGCACATGAAGCGACACAGCTGGCTCATATGCCCCCCAGCCTGGTGTCTCAAAATACTTGAATTCTTCATAAAAAAAAAGGAATGTATTTTTTTTTTATGAAGTTTTTCTTTTCATGACAGTCAGCACAACTTTGACACTTTGGTATATATTTATTATATGCATCATATGTGTTGTCATGACTCTTCAGGGGGATATCGTCCTGACAACCGATAAAATGAAGCTTTAGAAACACCAGTGGCAACCAGTGTGCGGTGCATCTGGAAAGTATTCACTGTCCGTTTCATTTGTTCCACGTTTTGTCATGTTACAGCCTTATTCCAAAATGGATTCAATTAATTTTTTTTACCTCAAAGTTCTACACATAATAGCTCATAAACACAAGAAATACTAGAAAAAAATTCTTGTAAATGTATGAAAAACAAAAAACAAAAATATAAAATGGACATACATTCACCATGGCGCTCAAGTGCTTCCTGTTTCCACTGATCACCCATCAGATATTTCTACAACTCGACTGGAGTCCACCTGTGGTAAACTCAGTTAACTGGACTGATGTAGACACAAGAGTTACAAGGTAACAAATTCAAAATATTCATCTAAGAAAAGTAATTTAAAATCAGGTAGCCTTGGTGAGGTCCAGATATGATCTTAGAGTGCTTTTCAGCTGTATAAATTACCTGCCTTGGTTTTGATTTATTTGACTCAATCCAGCTGCTAGTTACATGAACAGGTACAGTTGAGTGCTTTATCCAGCCACAGTGGGATCGCTCTCCCATGGAGAATCAAGTCGGCAGATTGACAATTTCTGTGGCTGCAGGTCAGACAAAACAGCCCCTGTGGCTCAAAACAAACCCACTTACATTCTAGTCTTAGAGGGTGTTTTTTGTGTGACTATAATTCATATTAGCTTTATTTATCTCAGATTAGCTAATTCACAATTGAACTGGTAAAATCTAAAAGATGCCAAGGGACATAATTAAAATAGATGATTAAAAGCTAATATCTACCAATGAAGAAGAAAAGCACCTTTATTGTAGCACACCAACTTCATATTAACATTTTTCCTGTCAGAAACAACCTTACAAATAAGCCAGAAAGGTGACATGAAGATTACATCATGGAATGAATCTTAAACATACAGCAAAATTGCCAAGAGTTATTATGAGTTGGATTCATAACACAAGCCTTCATTTACTTCTGCAAATCATGTATTATAATGTTACTAAGAGATAAAATGGGAGGCACAACATAAGAAACGTGGTTGTATGTAGACGTCAGACTGTAGCCAGGGGTTTTCAGGACTGATGTGCTTGATCCCTAAAGTCTTAATGCATGGAAATGCTGTGGAGAATGTCCTACGTGGACAGGATTGTGTTCAGGATCAAAGCCATTTGGAGTAAATTGTGATGGATCGGAATTTGCAAAGAGGCCTTGATCCTTTGTCGGCTTGTTTTGTGTACGCCTCATCACTATCTGTTTAAATACTGTAAAAGCACATTAGGCCACTGAGCTGTATATTAGCAGCAAAGTGCAAAATCTAAACAATAAAAACAGGTCTGTCTGTGTATTTAGATGTTGATGCTAGCTGCTAACTTTCCAAGTCCAAAATGATATTAAAAAATTAATATCATTTGTATTTTTAATAAAAGTATGTACATGAAAGAGGGATGCCACCAGAATATTACACACTGGATCATGATGTCCCATTTTGAAGCTTAACTTGAACATTTAGCCACTGGTATCTTTTTCTCCCTCAGTGTTTTCTCCCTGTGCTGCGCACCATACCAAGATATCCAAAGTTCACAGTTATTAGATCATTTGGAAACGCCTTATTATTAATCTCTGGCTCTCTCCCTTCACTCCAAACTGCTTGCAGCAGATGGCTGCCGCTCTTTAAGCCTTTTTCTAGTGGAGGTTTCTTCCTTTTAAAAGGAAGTTTTTCCTTCCCACTCTCACCAAGTGCTTTGTGGGTTCTCTGTATTATTGTATTGTCTCTACCTCACATTATAAAGCCCTTTGAGGCGACAGCTGTTGTACTATATAAATAAAACTGAAATGGGAAGAAATGTTTTTGTGACAGACTGCTAGTAAAGTCCCTAAAAGATACAATTTACATAATAAAATTTTTAAATGTAGATTTTCTGTTACACGTAGACACAAAAGTGGTTAATTTCTTGAGTTAGACGCATTTTTAAATGCTTGAATGATTCATATGTGACTCTTAAATTGCTCAACTAACACTAAACATTCCTCTGAAAATGATTAGGTATTACAACTGGATGAAAAATGAGTGAAACAAGCAGCCAATATCCAAGGAAAGCTTTGCAAAACCCTCGGAGAACCTGGAGAACCAGTGCTCAAGACTTTCAGAAATGACAAGAAAGTCTAGAAAGCAAAATGTAAAAAAAATAGGAGAAGGTGAAAACTACAATACTGTACGTGTATTTGTATAACTCTCAAATCTAGCTCAGTGGTGACAAAAGTTGGGCTTTACAATTTAAGTGTTTAGCAAGTTGAATTCTCAAAGAGGCTACTATTACAGATTACAAATACATTGTCCAGCTTCACTTCCTTTAGGTTATAGACTGTTGAACAAAAACACTACTACCTCCCAAAGGTGCACTTAAATATTTCTGTCAATGCTAAAAGAAAAAAAAAGAAAACAGTTCAACGCACTGAGCCTGATGAAATCGTACAATCGTCTGTTAAAGGCAAATTAAACCAGCGTGGTATCTATACCGGCCTCCATTGATTCAACTACTTTTAAACTGTTGAACAGTAAAATCACTTTATCTTTTTTAAGCTTTATGCTTTTTTATGCATGGTGCCAATGTGTTTTAAAGGTAAAATTACCACTTACATCATCAGCAGCAAGACACTTAAAATCACCACACTTGAATCAGGTCATGAGTACGAGCCAAAATGTCCCCACTTTAGAAAATTTCTTATCTTTCTAATCTTGTTAGGACATTTGGTGCTCACTGGATAGAATTATAACAGTCCCCACATTTACTGAGTGCACATGAGGAGCGAGATTCACAAATGCGATTTGGACCAAATTAAAATGCCAGCACTGCCTGAGCATCTCAGTTCGTAGTACACAGTATGTATTTCAGAGAATGAGATAGGCAAACGATAAAAAAAAAAAACGACTTTGAGAGAGGAGTAAAGAGAGCGTAGGAGTTTGTGTGAAGGAGAGAGCTTCATCTGTGCTGTGAAAACATGGCACAGAGAAAAGGAACAGCAAAAAAGAAAACAAGAGCGCGGAGGAAGAGAAGAAGGGGGACAGGGCGGAGGACGAAGGGCGTACTGGGATATGCGAGTGAATGCCAACCGGACAGTTTTCGTTATTACACTCTACTAGCAGAGGCTGCCAAAACACCACCTACACACACACACACACACTCACACAGATAGGCTCGCATACACATGAGGCACAAACAGTCTCGTACTTTGAGCATGTGTGTGTGAGTGTGCGAAGACGAGAATTTGAAAGAGCGAGAAGTAGCTTGGGAGAAAAGGGGGAGGGATGAAGACGCCGAGGCCAGATTGCAGGAGCAGCTTTCCGAGCATATCTCAATTCGCCGGCTATATTGACGGCAGCGCACGCCACCGCACACTCCGTCTCTGTCACATTCTCCCTGCCTCTGTTCATCTCTCCCTCTGTCTCCATCTCACACGCACTCACATGCAAAAGATGGACCTCCGGCAATGTGGTGGGAAATGAAAAAGGCGGGAAAAGTGTGACCTTCGGTGGTCATTATTGAGCAACACAAATCTCAGTATAAGGGAAAATCATCTTATTGGATGTTTTTAGTCCTTACTTTGAAATGAAGCTGCTCTACAAGCGGACATAAGCTCATTGGCTAAGTTAAAGCTTGACGCAGAGTTAGAGATGTACAGTAGATTGGGCAGAGTATATAAGTATGTATGTTTTCCGCTTTTAAGTTGAAATAAAAGGCAATTTTGCTTAGCATATGTCAAAGTACAGTGAAGGATGGCTAGACTCAGTAGGAATCAAACAACTTAAATAAATGGACACATCAAATGTGCCTTCTGAATTAGCTTATGGAAGCCTCTGCTGAATAACAAATCCCTCTCCACTCCTACTCAAACCAAGCAGGTCTGAGCATCACTGCTTTATTTTTAGCTAGGCTAGTGAGCGGGTAGCTTTTAGTATGTATTAGCTGGTGTGTTTACTATTAACTTGGGAAACCAGCTTTTTTTTGATGTGTGATTGTCTTTTTCATGTAACTGGTTTATTTTATAACTGGTCACAGCTGCTGTTTGCCCTGAAGAAAGGAATCTTTTACCAGGCATCTTTCAAACCTACAGGTGGTGAGTGATACTTTTAAAACCTACCTAATTAAATGTCATTCTAGCCTTATCCAAGTTTCTGTTTATTTGAGACACTATCTCTGTGAATCCTCATAAATACAAAATTACTTGCACTCAGACAAGCACAAGCACGCCAAGGATATGTTGTCCAGTTGTCAGGAAGAAGCTACATTTTGTCACATAGGGAACAGAGAATAGGACCTGGGAGAGATGGACATCTGGAATGAAAACAGAGAGATGGAGGGGGAACAAAAGAAGGAAGGCAAATAGCGAGAAAGAGCGTGACAGGAAATGAACACCTAGCTATAACACAGGCCCAGAGGGCATATAGCATTTAGCTATTTGTAATGTAAGCACAGAGACTCTCACTATCTGTGCAATGCAACAAGCTTGGCTGCATTCATTATTACAAACAACAAGGTGGTTTAGAGTATGACCAAGACTGCTGGATGGAGATTTTCACCTGCAACGAGCTAGTGTCACAAGAAGCAGTGCAGCTGGGAATGTGCTTTATTCATGTGAATGAGGGGCAGTGATAGCAAAACATTATTAGTCCATACCAAATAAAGATAAGAAGCCTAAGTTACATCATTCTTTATACAGTAGCACACATTACTGAATTGTACACTTGCAATTTTAAGTTTAGTTTAACACTAGGTGGCAAAAAATTGCTGTTTTTTGGTTAAAATCCAAACATAAAAATCTACTTTGTAGCATTTAGAAAACATAAATATGCAAATTACCTACCAACTTGCACATTACACACAAAGGATTGTCATGCAGCTTGTTCTGTCGAAGGCATCTTCCTGTTTAAAGGGAGTTCTTCCTCCTCACTTTTGCCAAATGTTTGCTGGTAGGGAATACTTGGGATCTTTCTCTGGGTCTGAGATATACACGTAAGATTTAATTGATGTATATTAAACATATAGTAAAACATTTAAATGTATAATGCTATAGAAGAAACATTATCAACATTTAATCTTTCCAGTAAGGAAAAACAGAAGAAGTGGGCTGTCGAAAAGAAATATAGACAGCCTTAGCTTGGATCATAAAATGTCTAAGAGAATATGCTTATTTTGAGATGTATACAGTCTTGTGCAAAAGTCTCAAGTCTTTTTTTTTACCAACAGCCTGTTCCAAAAAACACATAATTTGTTCAAAATTCTTTCGCAACTCTCAGAAAAATGCCAGGGATGACACAGTTTGACAGACATAAAATAGCATTTCTGCACCAACACGATGATTCCCAAACAGCTATTAGTCGAAAACTTGGCATATCTCAGCATTGTGTAGTGTGTGCTTAAAAAATTTGATAAATGGACAAGCAGAGGACAAAATAAGTGGCAGGCCTGAAAAGCTCCTTACAGCAGATGAACAGCATCTGAAAGTCGTGTCCTCGAAACAAAAAAATGCTCAAAGTAGACCGGAGTGACGCAGATGGTCCTTTACAGCAGTGGTCTCCAACCTTTTTTGCGCCACGGACCGGTTTATGCCCGACAATATTTTCACGGACCAGCCTTTAATGTGTCGCGGATAAATACAACAAAATAAAACTGGTACCGGTACAGAAAAAAAGAAGATTTATTCATAACACACGTGAAAAGACCGAGTTAACGATTAAAACGATAACATAATAACGCTGAAAACCGATAAAAACCCTGAAAACCAAACATTTGACACCTTAGCTTCAACTCTCGCGGCCTGGTACCAAACGATTCACGGACCGGTACCGGTCCGAGGGCCAGGATTTGGGGACCGCTGCATTTCCCACTTTCCTAGTCATATAATTAAAAAACAAAACCAAAAAAAACCAAAAGACTTTTGCACAGATAGGCACAGATAGGTCAAACACACACCTATACAGATAGGTCAAACACACACCTATACAGATAGGTCAAACACACACCTATACAGATAGGTCAAA
>NW_024582405.1:847064-871649 GCF_018398535.1 Haplochromis burtoni | reverse complement strand
ACAGATAGGTCAAACACACACCTATACAGATAGGTCAAACACACACCTATACAGATAGGTCAAACACACACCTATACAGATAGGTCAAAGACAAGTGTAAATTGGCTAAGCGGTGAATGCAATGGGAGCTTACAGCAACTTTACAGAATAACATTTTTAAAAATGGTTGCTGCCAGTGCTACCCCTCAGCCTGCTGGCTATAGAGTCTGTAGATCTTAATGGAGTGCACATGAGCCTTAGTGACTTTATTCACCATATCATTTCAAAAATAAATGGCTAAGTAAGAACAAGCAATAAGACATGCTAAAAATCATAAGTAAGATAAACTACTGAGAATACTTTTATGTTTTATGTTTGTTATTATTATGGTAAGAATTACAGTTAGACATTCCTTCATGATCATAGGGTTTTTCGACTAACAGTTCTACTCAACTAGAAATCATGTTAGCTTTTATAAGTTACATCAGTGGTCCCCAACCCTGGGGGCATTGACCTGTCCGTGAGTCGTTTAGCACCAGGCCGTGAGAGTTGAGGCTCGGGTGTAAAATTCATGGCTTTCAGGGTTTTTATTGGTTTTTAGCGTCATTTTTTAAATCGTTGTTATCGTTAACTCGGTTTCCCTGGGTCTTTTCCTGTGTGTTACGAATAAATCTTCTTTTTTTTGTACTGGTACTGGTTTTATTTTGTTTTGTTTTTTATCTGCGACACCTTGTTTACGTCCAACGAAAATATTGTTGGACGTAAACAGGTCTGTGACGCAAAAGGACTGCTGAGTTACAGGAAAAAACATTCAAAGGTGAGTCATGACTGTGACTAATTAGATGAGCTATTATATGTATATTCATCAATTCTTAGACCCATTTTACCTATCCCAAAAAAGGCCTGAAGGTTCGTACGTGAAACACCTTTTTAATGTTATTTTTGCTGTGTGGTCATAAAATGAAAAGACATATTACTGGTATATTAGCCGTGTGTCATTTTACCTTAAACAACAGTTCTCGAGTTCTTGTATTCACAAATTTGGATTTCCACGCTGCCCACTGAGCAAGATGACAGCAATACCTCAAGTCTGTCAGGATGAGGAGTAAAAAGTATTTATTCTCAGTTGTATTTATTAATTCTGACTAGTATCAGCACAACACAGCGCTTCAATAGATTAGTTGATGGAACCTTGACTCAAAGGTCAGGGCACTGACAAAATAGCTAGCTATCATTTTTCTGTATAATGAGTATCGATGTCTAATTTAGCAATTTTTAATCTATTGGCCTAAGTCCAAACAGAAACTCAACCAAATTCCAGGGCTCAGTGTTCACTTGATTTTCTTTGTTTCACCCCGAGGCAAGATCTGAAGTTAAAAAAAAAAAAAACTAGGATAGAAAACGGTGTAATAAAAAAGCATACTTGGAAGCAGTCCAATCAAAATGGATGGCTAATTGTATTAATCAGCCTGTTAACAGAAAATGACCGAATGCAATGGTTTTAGCTGAACGTAATTGTTATAGACAGTGTTGTTGTTAATGTATGTTTGGGGGCGTTGAACCCCGGAACCTTCAGAGGTTTTTCAGGGTTCTCCCTGCCGGAATGTTATGTGTGGGACAGTTTCCTGTATGTGTGCGACTAGCTGTGGTTGTTTCTAAAAGTGGTCAGTAAACGTCCTAAAACTGGCACTTGAGTTTCCGAGCATTTTTATCCTGAGGTTATAACAGTAATAATGAAACCCTTTAAATGTGCATACAGTAGCTCCACTGATTCAACCAGCAGAACAGTTAATCTGCTGCAGCACAGTTACTGTATGGCCTAGTTAGATAATATTTCAACCCATGTCAGGATCCACAGAGTGTTAAAATGTCCCGAACGTCTGTGTTAATATTTACAAAATGAAACTGTGTCACTGCTAAAAGGCATGTAATCTACTGCTTTTGCAGAATACTTCAAGCTGAACCATGACAAAGCTTGAGGGGGCGTGAGTGTTTGAAACCTTAACTTGTTCAGAAGTGTAAATCAACTTCTTTTTTTTGTATGACTTTGCTTAAATTCATTTCTCATATGGCACAAGGACTCGAATTATGAAGCTGAACTGTTATTACTCTCGCATAAGAAGAAAGGACCAGAGGCAAAGTACAATGTAGATGAAATAAATTTAATTTAATTAAACTGTGGCCCGGTACAGAAACTGTACTCTAGAGCTTACACAAAGTACAACTCTGAGGAAACTTGGTTCAGAAAAAGGTCCACTGTGTGTTTGAGTCACATTTGTAAAAACTGAAAAAAATAAAAATAACCTTTTACCCAACTATAGTAGCGGGCATTTGGCTGGCATGGTTTGGCTTCCCTACTCATGCGTTACTACTCCCCAGTCACATTTATATGGGTTATATGATTTTGTGGCCTACCACTTGATGTCTGAGTCTCATTTAGTAGTGAGTAAATTTCTCAGCTGAACTTGTTGCACAGGTGGCATCTTATCACGGTGTCACGCTGGAATTCACTGAGGTGCAGAGAGCGACCTGTTCTTTCACAAATGTTTGCAGAAGCAGTCTGCATACCGAGTGCTTGATTTTATACACCTGTGGCCATGTAAGTGCCTACTGTATTATACTGTACTCAAATGTAACACTGGACCAGTACTAGAGATCCATATATGCCGGCTTTTAGACCCATCTTACAGGTGTATAGTTAACTCGAGGTGAAAATAATCAAGTTGATTAAACCAACTCTGATTAGCTTTTCTGGAACTCAAAACTCAGATTTTCTCATCTCAGAATTTACAGCTATACTAACCGTTTGTTAAACCTACTAACCAGAACTCTATTTTTCTAGTTGTCCACGAATTTGCAGTATGTAAAAAACATGGATGCAGCTTCTATATCAGAAAAATGAAGCAGATGTGGAATTGCCTTTCATCCTTCCCTCTTAAAGATGAGATTTGATGACCTCCCTGTACCCCTTGATGACGACTTCTGACACCTCAGTATCTATTTATTTTCAGTATTCTTCCAAGGCTAGCCCTTGAAAGCTTAACCCCAATTCCTTTTCCCTTTGTCATATACAAAACTGTGAGACCAGCGACTTCATGTGTAAGAAAATGAGTAAATGTAGCATGTTTTACTTTAAATTTAGCATGAATGCTAAAAAGACAAGAAAACTACCTTGTGATCAGGTCTACCATAAAAAATAGGTAATGTGCACTTTTGACTATGCTTTGCACATTAAGATGATACAAATAGCTACCTTCATGTCAGAAACCTGCCCACACTCTCTTCAAACCACTATTCTTGTTTTTCAGTGGAGAAGGAAACGTGCATCAGAAAGGCTCGGCAGTCTATTTGGCTTTCCTTTGGTGTCAACACAACATGCTGCTCCTGTGCTAGATAAATGTACAGAGTTGTGGCAGGCTGCAAATTTGGCAGAGAATATCTCATGGCTTTAGATAAAAATAAATAACAGTAGAAATACAGGGTGCATTTACTGCTGCTCTGAGTCTAAAGATGCTAGGGACACAAAAAAAGAGAAAGAGTGAAAATATGGCCCCGGGGAGAGGAAAGTGAGCAATATACGGGAGCTCAGTGGAGCCTGCTGTTAGAGCCACAACCTTTACACCGTCCTCCCCTGGGACTGGTCAGGTGATGCCTGGTATCAATATTTAACACGCTACATCCTGACTGGACTTATGGCCGCATCAGAGGGAGACAAATGCACAAAGGCACAAAGACACACAGGTAATGGCACACATGAAAGTGCATTACAAAAGGTTTGCACGTACGCATACACATAAAAGGTCACAGTGAGGCTCCACATTTATCCTTTTGAACCAAGTTAACCGAGTCGCCACTGTAATGGGAAAACAGACATATTAATGCAACAATTTACTAAAAAAATAAAAAAGAATAAAATAAGATCAACATGAGTATGTGAAATCTTTTATGCAGCTGGAGGAATGATTTGTGATTTTTCTTTTTCATTTTTCACCACATAACAGTTGAACTGTTTTTAAAAAAACCCCCGTCTATTAAAACAATTGTTTTTATTTTAATTTGGTAATTTCTATCAAGTCTTACCCAAAGGTCCATTCGGTGGCTATTTATGGTCATTTTACATGACTGTTCACTGATCCCAAAGGTTCAGAAGTGAACTGGAACATCTCTGTGCTCATGTAGTGAGGAATGTGGTCTTTTTAAAATTTATTTGTTTTTTAAATGTTATTTCTGTCTGATCATAGCAACAAGGGCAGTATTTGGATAAAAAGGTAGAATAAGTTACCAACTAATACTAGCTTGATGTAAGTTGCATCATAAATGGTAGAGGTACAATGCACGGACATATATCAGGTAATTAGATTATCCATAAAGGCCAAAAACATTCTTTTTTTAACAGACTACAAATATGCCTGTAATGCTGTAACACTGGCCATTTTAACATGAGACTCTACAGAGTTGACTCAGTATTTGAAGAAGCCTCAAGTGGCTAATAGAAGAACTGCAGGATTTACTCACTTAAACATGAAGCTCATTTTTCATCTCTGGAGTAGGGATGGGTACCGGTGTCCGGTGCCATGATGGCACCGGTTCTGACATAAACGGTAGTAACCAGACCGAAAAGCAGCGCACATTTCGGTGCTTTATTTCGGTGCTTTTTTTTCCTGAGCTGTGATACACTTCTAGCCAATCATTTTACGTTTCCGAGGATAGTAGGCGGGGCCAGGTACGTACGTTCTGTTAGAGCAGAGCTACAGATTAAAAATGTCCAAGGCGAAGCGGTCAAAAGTCTGGCTGTACTTCATAGCAAAATATGCAAACTCAGCAGCCTGCAACAAGTGCTTTAAGCTGATACTGTGATACTGTCAAAGGAGGTAACACCTCAAATCCGATGAAACACCTGGCGACGCATAGCGTTTTTTTTAAAAGCCCAGAAATGCGCCGTATTTGATAGCTTGCTGCGAGACCTCACACCGAGCACATCTACTGCGGGTGGGTTGCCTGTTATGCAACATCCCCCAAAAACACGAAGAGGAGAGTCCTGGCCCCTAGCCCTGCCAGTGTAGCAGAAATGATGACGGATGATGGTGGCAGCAGCCGTTCTTCTCTGCCTGAGTAGCTAATTTACGTTGAGTAGGCTAACCACGTTATTACATTAATGCATGTAAGGTGAACTAGCAAACATCATCATAGCTACATGCGGCTGTCCTCTTGTTTGATGGCAGATACTCCCTTCACCCTGGCTAAAAAGGCTAAAATGACCAAAGAAAAAGTGGAAAACAGTTAAACATGAGAGGTTCAGGACAAAGTTTGTGTTTTTTCCATTGTTTAAGCACTGCTTCCAGCCAAGAGTGATACCATATATGCCCCATAGCTGCAGAAAAGGCTAACATTGTTATATTTTTACAAAAAACAGCTGAACATGAGAGGTTTTTGGACCAATTTTGTGTTTTCCATTCTTTAAGCACCGGTTTGAGCACCGTTTGAGCACCGGCACCGTTTCAAAAGTACCGATTTGGCACCGGTATCGGATAAAACCTAAACGATACCCATCCCTACTCTGGAGGCTGCTGCTTAGCTAAACATTCCCCCCCCCCCTGTTCTGCATTCCTATTCACAATCATGCCCTTGATTTGTCTTTATATTAGTCAACACTGCTCTCACTGTGAATTCAGACCAGGTCTCTCTATCGTGCTACATACCCTGTCTAAAGTTGAGTAATGAGTAATCCTGTTAAATAACAGTGATCTCAATGCTGATTAAAATAATCGTGATATTCGTGATTATGACTTTTGCCATAACAGAGCTGCCCTATTTTAATGCAAAAAAAAAGGATAAAATCCCAATTAAGTGTTAAACTTTAGCAGAGATTGTGAATTAGAATAAGGACAAATCGTTTCTTTGCTGATAAAGATCAGATAATAAGACAGGAATCTTGAGAAGTGCTTTTAAAAGGAAAAACAAGCAGACTGACATCATCGTTCTGGCCCCTAGACATACGCAAACTGCTGGATTTTTTCATTATAAAAATGGGTAGAAGTGACAGTGGAAATGATCATTAGTTGTAGTCATGCTTATGATTTGTCATTCTGATTTTCATGCTGGTTATTACATAATTAATCTCGTTGTTTAACTAAATGAGTCAGTGATGTGGAAAAATATTTAGTTTTATAGCCTCTAGCAAAAGTAAAAAGTCCAGTTAAGTGCTGTCACCCAGTTCTTTGTGATCCTGAATTTCTCTGACTCCCATCCTTTCTGTAATTTGTGCAATCAGCCATGCCTGTCCCATCAAAACGGCTTCACACTCAGCTGCGCATTACTGTCCTGTTGGACTGTTTGCTCAGTCAAAGCAGGACTTTGAAGGCTTCCTCCTAAGTTAATGGCCCAGTTAAGGAAGCGACGCCTGCTGTTTTTAGATGCTGTCCAGAAAACGATGCTGACAGGAGCCTTGTTTTACCTCATTTCATCTCATTTGAAGCTCATGTCCTCATTATGTCAGCGCTGCGATGGAGCTGTAAATAAAGGTGGAGGAACAGACAACAAGAGACAGGTAAAAGAAGAGACTTTGTGTCCTGTGGCTTTCAAAATACAAAGGCTTCAATCAGGATATGAGCTCTAATTTGCCAGGACCTGTCAAGCTGGTGCAATCGCTCACACTCTGAAATGCACACTCAAACACACACACGCCATCTATAAAAACACAAGGATGCACAAAGACGGAGCCAAGAATGCAAGTACCCCAGGGCACTGCTGTGCATTTATATATATATATATATATATACATATATATATATATATATATATATATATATACATATATATATATATATATATATATATATATATATTATAATAAATTATAACATAAGTATATATAAAAGTGTGAGGGTTTTGTTATGTTCCAGTGCCTTGTTCCCGTGCCATGGCTTCGTTGTTTTAAATCTCTCAGTGTGTTAGCCCGTGTGTCTTCTAACCATTCTGATTTCCAGTGTTTTCATTGCCTCACTAAGCTCCAGCAGATGTTTCTCTGCTTTTCTAAAGACCTTCTCAGCAGCCTGGGCGGAATATCAGAATACCTCTTCCTAATCCACTTTACCCACTAATCCCTGCTCCGTAGACCTGTTGGCTTGCTTTTTATACAACACTAGTTCTTTCTCGCTCTCTCCACCATTCACCGGGGGTCTTAGTGAGATCACTATCGAGGAAACCGGCAGAATTAGTTTGCGTCAACAGGCCAGGGGAAGGATCTTGCTGAAGCTTGATTTACTGATATTCAGAGGAAGTTGAATTGATCGGAGGCTGAGGGGCCCGGTCCACTGTCTGCTGGGGCTTTACAGGAGTGAGTTAACGTTTCCCATTCCACTGTTGGCCCACCGAAGGGATGGGGACTGGATTTAGCTGCCTGACAATAGCTTGAGAGGGCTGTGATATGTCATCTGCTGCTGTGGGATACAAGGGGATATTCACAGACACAGTGTAAATAAATGCAAAAGGAACAGCTAGTACTGGAGACGCAGCACAGACAACCCACATCCCACAAGCCTGAATGAATGAATGACTGGAGGGTGAGATTTGATTCAGGTGACTGGCAGTGGGACATCTGCAGGAGGAGAGGGACAGAATTAAGCTAACTGGTGCATTTCAGTGCTTGTATTCTCCGAGCACATGTAGTCAGGGGGGCAGAATCTATGGACTGAATCACTCAGTAGAGGTTGACAAATGGCCAACCTAATTTTTCTGGTCAAGTGTCCTAACTGCTGCAGCCTGAGGAGGACTTGGCTGGACTCCACCCAAAAGTGTTTGTAGCACTCATTTAAACACCATTATTTCCTGTAGTGCAGCGGTAGCAGACTCATTTTAGTGCATGGGCTCAGTTTGTCTCAAGTAAGCCAGATCAGAAAAAACATCACCAAGAAACGCTGCTTTCATGTTTCCTAAAATCGGACCTTTTATGCCTGTCTGGATTTTCTATTTCTGTCTCACTTTGTCTGCTAGGTTTCCTACATTTTCTACTTTCTCTAACAAATGTCAGTGATGCTGGTTATGAACAATAAAAATGAAACGCTAGACCAGAAAACAGGACCCAGGCAAGTTTTCCAGATTTAATATGATTCAGTTTTATTCATACAGTTCCAAATCACAGCAGCGATCACCTCAAGGTGGTTAATGTTATAAGGTAGAGACAAAAATGCAGATAATTCCACATGAGCCCAGTGTCAGGATGATATGGTGGCCCTGAGAGGCCAAACGGACTGCAACTTAAGAAAACACCAGCAATAAGAAAAACACTGCAAAAGCACACAAACACAACGGAAATAGGAAAAACGACAATGGAAATAGGAAAAAACAAAAGAAATAGGAAAAAACAGATTTCCAAAAGCACAAGGGAAGTGTTTCTGGGGGAACAATAACCCGACGGACCAGTTGCAGGAACCCAAAACATAGAAGGTGTGTTTCTATCATGATTTATATGATACTGATGACGGATTTTTGGGCTAATAGGCTAACGCACTTACCTCTCATCTTTTCTTTCCTCACAAAGATAGATCCTCCACTTCTTTTAAGTGTCTCCCAGTGCAATTCTTCGCTTATTTTTATTCCTGCAACTTGTCCGTCAGGTTATTGTCTCCCCAGAAACACTTCCCTTGTGCTTTTGGAAATCATTTTTTTCCTATATTCTGTTTTCGTTTTTTCTGCTCAGCTCTCACACAGCGGCTCAGCTATGCTCCAATCCCTCCATATTGTGGCCAATCACATGCAATGATATAGGATAATATCATTATGTGAAAACAGAGAGGGTGGGAGATGCGACAGTCAAGTGGAGTGTGCGTCTGTCCTTTCATTAAGTGAGTGAGACAGTAGACAGCGGTAAGGAGGGCTGTGCGAGTGCATCGCAAAAACACATAAACATGCCTGACACTGGTCTCGATACCCTCTGGTCTTGGTATTGTCTAGGTCTTGGTTTAGACAGTCTTGACTACAAGTCTAGCAGGTGGGTCAGCCAGGTATCACACTCCAGAGAACTACTGGCTGCGTCCATTTGTACACGGGGCCTTTTTAAAACAGGAATTTTCTGCTTTGGTTTGAGGAATAGTTCTCATGAAAATGCAAAGAAAAATCTCAACAAAGCCTGGCTCAGACTGGTGACTGCTTCTTCATGCCGTAACTAAATGGACTGGTTCTTATGTAGAGCTGTTCTACTCTAGTTGAGAAATCAAACCACTTTATTCAACATGCCTCATTTACCCAAGCACTTTTTTCTATATCTAAATGCTTTCTAACATTCACACTCCAATGATGGGAGCAACTCAGGACACAGTATCTTGTTCATGGAAACTCTGGCATGCAGACTGGAGCAGCCAGTCTGACCTCCTGAGCCACAGCTTCCCCACTGTAGTGGGGACATGCGCCGTCAGTTTTTTTTTTTAATTCTCATGTTTAGTTGTGAGCAATAATGATCATTTGTTGTCTCACAACCATTTGAATGCAATTTATGTGAAACCTGGAACAAAAGAGCTGCTGAACCGGGAGCAAAAAACTGAATTTCTGTTACATTTGTGCCCCAAGCAATTTGGCGTCCTTCTTTGCATGCTTTAAACATCACATGGGTTTGCTCATTGAGCCATACTGTGTTATCATGAGGTTAAATCCTGAGCTGGCTCTGCCATACTTGTTATGGTTGACTGCAACATAGGAATATGTTGTTGTTGTTGTTGTTTTTAACAATCAAACTTTATATCCAATGATGACACATTACACATTACATTTTTACCTGTTTTTTGTCCTCAACTTACAAACTGATCACAACTGAGATGTAGACGGTTTTTTGGTTTAACAGGTGGCCTCCATCTACTACATACTAAAACTAGTGATAAGGACTACTTTGAGAGAATTTGAGGTTTGGGACACCCTCAGCTCACACAAGAAAACTACGAGGTTTAGAAAATAAATGGAAAAAACAAGTTAATAATTCAAGGCCAACAAGCACAAAGTTAAATTCAAGTACTAAATTTTGTATTGCATGTTCTAGTCAAGTCATTTATTAACTGGCTGCCCTGCCAAAGACATTTATACTATAGCTTTACCTAATAGTTTTGGATCTAGTTGAGATTGGGGAGGAAACGTGTTACCAGTAAAAAGTCCAGGCAAAACCTTGTGACAGATTCATGGTTGGGCCCCACTTGTCCTGAGAGAGAAATCAATCAGAAGGTCAAGTCAGTAATAAATTGTTATGAATAATAAGCTGAATCCTGTGAGGGAGCATTTCTGTCCTGTAGAGCTGTCTGTCAGGACGTGACCCGAGGACACAAGGGCTCACTAAATGGTTTGCTAAGTATGAAAATCAACTGAATTATATTCCACGGTCTTCACAATCAATAGAGTATCAACCAAAACTGAACTACCTGCTGCCCTACACAACCGTCTTTCTGGGAATACTTTTTGAAATAGTAGCACTCATTCCTCCAGTGGAGTTACACAAACTCGGCAAATGAATTACAAAGCACTTTAAATCTCGTCTCATGGCACAAGGTGGACTAACGATTTACCAACACACTTTACACTGGTTTTCCTTTTATTGACTCACCACTCTGTAGATTTAAGTTAGTGTTGACTTGTTACCTTTTTTGTTTTGTTGTTGACCCTTGAGTTCTTGCTTCTGACGACACAGCTTTCAGAAACATTAGCTGAGTACTTGAGGTTTCTATATTTGCTTGTCTTTTACTGATTGCCTGAAAATAGCTGCTTTTCATAGTTACCTTTTGTGACATGTGGCAAATAAGTGATTTACAGTAACACAGCCTAGCAACAGCAATGGGGGCAAAAGCGAGGGCAGTTGCCACCTAAATTTTCATCTTCTGCCTGTTTCCTCAGGTCCTTCGGGAGAAATTGCATTCAGATGTTTCCAAACTTCCCCTGCAGAATAAATGCAACGCAATCAAATGTAAATGTTAACATCTCATAACAATTAGCCAGAGTATATTTCTGCTCAAATTTGAGCAATGAAAGATGAATGGTTCAGCTAAATTTATCCCATCTTTTGTCGAAATTAAGCAGAATGAGATATCAAAACAGCCGATAGCTGGAACTTAAGGGTTTAAATGCCAGCATGTTCTGCATATCAGAGTAATCTGTAGGTTTTCTGTTTGTACCATGCTATTTTCTCACTTTGTCTCTTAGCAACGGGCACTTTGTCAGCCGTGTCAAAGCATTCAGTATGAGGTGTTACGACAAGGTGTGGGCAGCCGACATGTCTTTAACGGAGGAAGTTTGATTCTCTGAGGTTTTAATCCTCATTAGAGATCAAAAACAAGCAAGACAACACTCCCAGTTAACTTCATCACCAGCTGACACGGGCTTCTTTCCAGCAGAGTTGCTTATGAGTCACAGAAGTCCATTTTTGATTTAAGGTTCTGAGGAAGTTACCGTGGTTCAAAGCAACATCATTATGCTCATTTCTAGATGTATTACTCATAAATTACGGGATAGTGTGCAACTTAGTAATTTATGGTAGCATAGATTCATAGTGTACCTGTCACGATCTCCCATGACTGAATAATAATTATTCATTTTTTGCTGTATAAAACAAAGCATCGAATCACATTTATCTCAGTCTCAGTCAACAAAAGATGGTAACAATTATACCTACATACATTTTGGGGGAAATTCACAGTTATTAATAGCTACATCAATGTTTTCAAGAACTAAAATGTACAAATTGCACTTTAAGGTTGTTCAAGTTTTCCAGGCAGCCACATTCAGTCCACAAACTGGCCTCTTATAACGCTGACCCTCATACAGATGTTTATGCATGACCCCTGATTCGTCAAGAACTACCAACAAATGGCTAAACACCAGTGATGGACTAGGCCAACCCCAAATTACTGATATACTTGTCCAATTGCCCAGTATTTCACCTCCTAGTGCTGTCTCTCTTCTAAAGTCAGAGAACCACCTGAGAGTAGTGTTGAAACAATCAGGCTTTCATGGAAACATGTATAGGCAGTTTTTGATATACCAATTTCCAAAGGCTCATAAATTCAAAGTGTCCATTGTACCCCTCCATCCTGACAGTAAGGAAAGTGACTGAATACAACTGGAAACTTCCTTCAATCCTAAAGTACTCCTTGAAATCACTTTGCTACAATATTCTGAAAAATACCACCCATTTTGTTCTCAAACACAAGCCGAATGGCAGTCTAACTTTAAGAAAAAAATGTGTGCAATGAAAGTTCTGTAAGTCAGCGGACATTTAAATTGTTAAGTGTAGAAATGTTGTCGAACAATGCAAAAGAAAGGAATCTGATAACCTTCCTTGCAGTTCTATACATAACATTTTCATGTGGATCCTTTTTTACTCTGAAAAAATGCTTACTTCAAGCCAACTATTGCAAGGACACCTTTTTCATATTTCAGTCTTTCCATTCATTTGAAGCTCACTCAAAATTTCATTTGACAGTTGGACCGAGGCAGAACTGGTGAGAGGGAGAGAGACTGGCATCTGACAGGCGGTGATGGACCAAGATCCCAGAGAGAGGCAGAGGGTGAGAAGCAAAAGAAGGGTGGAGGGATGACGAAGCTGAGAGGCAGATGGAGACTCAGCTCTTGTGCTCTCTCCCTGCGCTCTCTCCCTGGGGAGACAAACAGCCGATCTGAACTACAGAGAGAAAGTGATGGAAATAAAACAGAGGGAGAGGGAATATAAAGAAATGCCAAGTGATTTTTTTTCTCTTTTTTTTTGAGTCCCCGGTATCTTATACTAAACATTTCAGCAAACTACAATAGTTTTCTACCTGTAAAATAGTCACTCAGAAGATAAAAAGTGAAAGAAAGATCCAAAGATTAGTTGTGCTGTTTTTAATAAAATATGGTGCTATGGCTCTCAGGCATCTCCTAAAGCGTTAGAGCACTTATGCAAATATGTGATGTCTTGATGAATCGAGCAGATATTTGAAGTTTACACAGCAGTTTTGGACGAAATGGATTCTGGGATATTGCATTTCGTCATTTTGAGCTGATTGGAGACCAGAACAGCCAATCAGATTTTTTTGTATCCAAGTCTGTGATTGGCTGGTTTTGTGGCACAAATATAACGGTCTAGAGAAAGACTTGAGTGTGCATGGTCAGAAATGTTGAGAGCGTGAGCAACACATTGCGAGCAAGCGCAAATGAAAAAACTGAGCGAGAGGGGCTGCTATTATGTATATATATAATAATTATATAGCAAACACTGAAATACATTTTTTGAACGCAGGAATGAATTTTGTTCACTCAAATTCAGCTTTTCTTTGCTCAAAATAAATTTCTCCTCAAAATACAACACTTGCACCTGCAAACTTTTTTTTACATGCGCTCAATTTTTTTTACGTGAGGTCAGAATAGTGCCACAAAAATAACGCCATAGTTGGGGAATACACATCTTTCCTGGAGACTTATTGAAGGTTGCCAACCGGGCTCTAGAGCCCATGTGACTGAGGCATTATAGGGATTCCTGTAAAATGTGTAAAAATAACAATTTGTTTGACCTCACAGCAACACGGCGAATCTTCACAGAGCTGCTAACATGGCATAACTCTTAGTCTCGTTCTGTTGTTTGATTAAATTTGCCCTTTAAGGTATTTTTGGGGCTTCTGTAAGAGTGGAAGTTGAGAGAGGACACACATGTGGAAAATAATGAAAAGCAATGATGTGTTTTACAACTGCAAGCAAAGGGAGAAAAGATGAAAAAAAATATGAGGACAGAAACTGACAATATAAAGGAAAAGAGAACTAAAAGAAGACACAAAGGAAAAACAAAGCAAAGGCAAAGAAAGAGGAGGGTTGAGCACAGGCTTCCACTGAATGGTAATTAAAGGGGAAAATGTCATTAATTAGCAAACAGGCCAGCTGTGGCGCTCTTTAAAGCTCTGCTTCCTAACATTAAATATAGATTACAGGACATGCAGAACACACACACACATACGTAGAGACAAAATAACAGTGATGCACAGATCTAATTAGTGGGATTGATTTTCTCTAACCCCAGTGGAGAGACAGCAATAGGAGAGTGAGATTCTCCAAATGCCACTCCTCTGCAGGAATCCTCTCGCTCTGGGGGTATGAAATGAAAGACAAACTGACAGAAAAAAAGAAAGAAATGGGAGAATGGTGAGAAGGAAAAGGGGAAGGGGAAGATAGGCAGGCAGCTGTCGGTAGACAGAAAAAGCAGTAAGGAAATAAATAAAACCAAGAGGGAAGAAAGTTGGGAGGGAAGGGCAGGAGGAAGACTCAGAGTGGCCTTTAGATTACATGAGTGCGGGGAATAGACCTCACAGCCATGACAATATCAGTGATTTGGCCAAAAGTTTTACATGGTACTCCAAATTATTATTTCTCAGTCATCAAGGTAAGGTTTTAAGCAACGGTAAGTTATATTCTTATCCCTAAAAGCCAAGTCTTTACCCTCCAGCTGTCTGTTAAAATTATATCGTCATAACCATCAGATGTCCTCAGAGTGATGCTTGTCAAACTAGGATAGTAAAATACTCCCCCTCACACACAAACATATCATCACAATGAAAGGAATGGTGGCTGGTAAACACAAAATTTGGAGTTCTGCAGCACTTTCTGAATTTTTTTTTTTTTTTTTACAAAACTCTAACAGCCACTAAAGATAATTTGACCTTTTAGGCTTACTAAGGTGAATACTAAAGTGAATACTTACTAAAGTGTGTTAAATGAGATGCAGAAAATCTACAAGAACAAAGACATCTTTTTTCTTTTACCAACTTTCTGTATATTATTTGCACAAACAGCAACAAAAGTGTTTACAATGAGAACTTTTTCCTCTGAGTCATCCCAGGCCGCTCCCTTCTTGTTGTCTGTCAATGCGATGGGATGCTAAACAACCTCCCCTTTCCCCTCTGCAGCATAACAATCTGCTGAAAATAGCCTCCTATTTACAAGGGTATTAATAGTATTTCCACTGCTCTCATACAGTTGAAGGGCATTTGTTTGTGTTATTAATAGTTAGGCCTTTGCTGGTTCTGCTTAGATGCTTGGTAAATAAACCCAATCTCTGTGTTAACTGCTGTGAGACTTTGTATGTTCAAACAAATACACGCTGTGCCCAATTTTTTGCACTGTGTGCTCAAAATCCAGCAGCCAATTGTGTGTGTGTTATCAACACAGCATTTCAGTCCATTCAGGGACTTTCGAATGACACCAAAAACTATCGCTGAAGACATCTATCAGTCATTAAATGAATAGTGACATGAAGTATGTGGAAAACAAAAAACAGACATAGACACATTATAAATGGCAGCTTTTGTAGATGTAGATGAAAACCTGTGACACTGGGTTTTACCTTGAGATACTAAAACGTACATAAAAGGGAATGAAGACAGAACACGTTTTTTCTTGGTTTGCTATAAAAAAATAATGGTGAAAATGGCAGGAATGGCATCATTTGGCAAAAGAGATGTACTAGAAATGATCTTGAGCACAAAGAAACTCTTTCTGTTTTACTGTTTGTCCAACACATGGTAGATAAATATAGATATAGAATGGTACAGGAACATAGCAGCAGTTCAGTGTTGCTGTATTTTCACATAGCTGAGCTCAAGATCAGATAAATGACTAACATGCAGATGTTTAGCAGGTATAATATTAAAATTAAGCATGTTAGCACGCTAATATTTGGTAATTAGCATAAGTGATGCGTTTGCTAAACAGCTGAGGCACATTGGAATGTCATAAATCTTGCAGGTATTTTCACAAACAATAGTATCACATACACATTCAAATTTTGACTAATGGGTTGATCCGGAGTTACAAGATTAAACCAGTGTAAAAAATTACCCTTAAGAAAAATCCAATAAAAACAAAGCTACGTATATAAAAGACGGGCATAGGGTCTGTGTTTGCAGCCAGTGCATATATTTACCTGCAAAATACCCAGACTATGGCCTCACTGAGCTACAGTCATAATTGCTAATTTTAACTTTTATTTAATGCAGCATAGACTTTTTTGTTTTATTTTTTCAAATAGTCTAATTGAAAATAAAATACATAATACAGTAGGTTAGAATTAAGGCTTGACCATCATGCATTTGTCAAGTCATCATCATATGCATGCATGCAGTGTCTTTACTTATGAAGTGTGGGCACCTATGTAGTTCAGTCATGTGACTGTTTCAACATTTAGTTATGGTTTTCGCTTCCTGCTTTATATTATGATAGTTTGTTGTCTCGTGTTTATTTCCCCCCCTCTGTTTTATTTTCTTTGATTATCTTTACCTATCCAGCGCCCGGGGAGCAGTGTGTAGGGACAGTATTGCTCAGAGGTACCTCAGAGCAGCCGTTCAGTGGATTCAATAATAGTTACCAGAAGTTACAAGTTACACTCCTATCAGTGGTTGCTTTTGATATGCTTAGTGTTTTCACAAATCCTGAGAAAACCATTTTCCTACAATGCACCCTGAATGTGTAATAATTTGCAGCAAGGCCTAAACTGAAACATACCTATATCTCTTGGTGAATTTACAACCATCATAAGCAATGTGGTGAAGGACACATTCTTGAAAAGCCACTAGAGTATTATGTTGTGAGTATTTGTATGTATTTTATACATTTTATGTTATATTGAGGACATTTTTGAGATTTGTTTCTGGTTGTTAGTTTGGTCAGGTTTCTTTTATAAAAGAAATGGGGCTTCTTGCTTAAAAAAATGGACAAATAATGAAATAAAGACAAGTTGCAAACATACGCATGGATCATCTCTACAAACACCTGAAAAAAACCCAAACCTTCAGCGTGGGCATTAAGGTGAAGCATCAAGTAAGTTTTGCATGTGCCGTAGGACATAAGGAATAAAGATAAATCCCTCATACGTGGAGATCTTAGGCACTACAGAATAAAATTACTCCTCCCTCAGTTAAAGTATGTTTTAACTCCCAGAAACATTATTGACATTTCCTGGGTACAAGATAATTCTTTCTTTAATATGCTACTCAAACCAGGTGATTGCATGGAAGTGTTTCTGTATGTGTGAGAGTGTGAGAGAGTGTTGGTGGTAGCGCAGTAGCTCCCAGGCTAACAGACTCTGGTGCACTGTGGGAAAACAGGAGGCTTTTGTCTTCTTTCATGGTTTACAGCACTCTTTCGCTGCTCTATCGATCCTTCCCTCCATCTCTCCCACACATTTGGCCCCATCCCCATACCACCACGGTGATGTGTGTGAGTGTGTGGGAGAGGTACAACTCGGTTTTTTCCATCTCTTGCATGCTCGCTGCTATTTACCTCTCAGAAATAGTTTCCCATTGAACAAGATAGCACTCAGTAATGTGCAGGCTTAAATAAAAAATAAAGCTTTGCTCATTAATCTTTAATATCACAGTTTATATGTGTGTTATTACAAGGAAGCTGGCGCTAGGGTAATGATCACAAGGTTCACAAAGTCAGTATGGTGTTTTATTTTTCTTTTATTACCACATTACCAATATCTCTGGTGTTAGAGTCTGATAGGTCACCAAAATGATTGTGCTTTTAGCACCTTGAAGCATGACTGTGCACAAAATATTCTAAACCAATCCATTTATCCATTTAGGAGAGAATGTGTTAAACAATTGAACAGAGAGATAAATAGAAGAGGAAACATTATGTCCTCTACAGGCAGTAAATAAGAGAGAAAAACAAGCTACTGGTGGTCAAGGTTATTTAACAAACAAAATGGGAAATTACACATGTAAACATTACTTGTCAACTATGATGCTGTGAGATTATTATATTATCTTATGCCATGTTATACCCCTGATTAAGATTGTGAAATTATTATGTAGTTTTAGTTTGCATTATTCTCCTGAATTAGAAGAAGGTGATAACTATTACATTTGTTAAACTGATTTGTATTAAATTAGACTGCTGATTTATTGTGAGTGGATGATATTGTTTTATGATGCATTATACTGCTGAGTTATAAGAAATACTGTTTTCAGATAGTCATCGCCTTATTTGTCTGATTAGAAAAGAACACAACATACTGCACAGGAAGCCAAGGTCATAACTTAGGCTCACTGAGAGAGAGAGAAAGAATGTGGATGTTTGGGTTTTTACAATTAGGTGGGGGCCACTAGAGGCTATAAGAGTCTGAGTAACCCTCCACCATTTGGAGATTTGCTGTGACCCTCTGCATGCATGTCTCCCCATCCGGATGGTTTATGCTCATAAAGTGTTGAATTGTATGGAATAAAGGATTGTTGATTGAGCATTTATACACCGAGTATTGCCCTTCCTTCAGCCCATAGATCAAAAGAATTGGGAGGATTTAACAATGCTTATATTGAACATCCGTTGCTTATGAAAAGCATAATCTTAGCGAAAGGCAGAGTTATGCAAGTTCAATATTTAACCTGTTTCTCTCTACCGAGAAGTATTTTGGGGGTTATAAGATTCACTTTAGTATTTATGTACCCAAATTAGTCCCTCAGTTTCAACAAATGTATTTTTTTTAAAAAGAAATGCACATGAAACTGATTTTTTATTGAATTTCCTCTTTCAACGTGTGTGCGTCAATTGCTGTAAAAAGTGTGTTTATTTCTATGCATAGAAAACCACATACATTGAAGGTCATGAAGGAAGAAAATACTTCCACTACTTTCAAATGCAAAATACTAACCACAGTACTTCCACAACTGCAGTGAACTCTGTCCAATAAAATCTTTATAGAATTCCAACATTTTCTATATGAATCGTTAACAAAAAGGGAGTTTGTCCTATAAATACTGGTACTGTGTTTTCATCAGCTACTTCATTAAATAGGACTGGCTTATAATGTCATTTCCTTGGCCTCAAAATAAGAAACATTTTAAATAAAAACAGAAACTTATCGCTAACTAGCCAACTCCATCTAAAAACTAAACGGAAACAAAATGAAAGTGAAATCATAATTAGAAATAAAAGTGACCGTGAACGACCATGCAGTTTGCGAAATGTTTGCATAATAATTGTGGTTCACATGAGGAGAAGGAAAGAGAATTTTAGCGATTTAGCAAAAGACCGTCTTCAATATTTAAGTTCTTGCACACACACATGCATCCGCACAAACATGGCAAACCCTGATCTTCTTGTGCTTGATGTAGGAATTGACGTTTTTCCCTAAGACCCTCTCTCTAATCTGGCTGATTTGATAAGGAATCTCATTCTCCTTTGCGAAGCTACGCTGAGGGACCATCCGACAGATCTGACTCCACTTCATACTGCCCTGTCAATGCTATCTCCCATTGCTCATGGCAACCAGACAGGAAATAGAGCCCGGACACTGGGGGAGGGAGCGGTGCTGTTGTAGCCATTGCTGCTGCAACACTGGCCCCTCCGGGACCCTCTCTGGGAAGGGGTCTGTGAGACCGAAGACGATCGATTCTTATCGACAAAGGTGGTAATTACATTTCATTAGCTTTCAGCGCTAATCCACATGGCCCTGCTGGGGATGAAGCGAGAGACAAAGAGAATGAGAGAAAGAAAAGAATAATGAAAGGTAAAAAAATAGGAGCAAGACAATGATGTCATAAGGTTTAATCACCGGTTGTTTCAAAATGTGTTAAGATGTTCATGCAATTAAAAGTCGTACAATACTGTGAAAAGTCTCGACCCAACCCTTTGGGTTTCGTTATATTTTGCTAAGTAAATAGCTGCAGTGATTTATTGAAATGGGAAAAGTAAATGGAAAAGTTTATACAAGACAAAATATTTGGCATGAAGCCTTTATTCTCCCAGATTGACTCAGCTCCCTCATCCAAATTTACTAGTTTTGAGGATTAGTTCTCCAGGTTTCTGGAAGGACATTCAAAGCTCTTCTTTGGATGTTGGCTTCTCTATTACTCTGTTCTCTGTCAAGATGATTTGCTTCAATAATCTTAAATGGCCTGTATTTATACCCTCTGACCACCACCAGTAGGCAACAGGTGAAGTGTCTTGCCCAAGGACACAACTACGAGACTGTCCAAGCTGGGGCTCGAACCGGAAACCTTTCGATTACAAGGCGAACTCCCAACTCTTGAGCCACGATCGAACCTGGGGAGGATTGGCCTCCCCAGGTTCAGCTCTGGGGAGGCCAATCCATGACTGATACTGTTCAACTGTGTTTTTCCTTAAGAATGGCTTCCTGACAGCCACCATTCCAGTGAGACCATCTAAAGAGGCTTCGGTGAACAGCAGATGGGAAGCCAAGAGCTGGGGGAGTGACACTCTAGGCAACTCTCAACCACAAAACACAAGTGTAGGCCAATCTTTTGGACTTTCATCACTTTCATCTCTGGTTATTTTTGTTTTCATTTTCCGTATGATTGGGTGTAGGAACCAAAACTACTAAAGATCATGGTTTTACCAAATGCACTCTGTCGCAACATTTGCTTTGAGAGGTTTATGTGCACCTTTTACAACAGCTAGATGCCTTCCACTTAATCTGTAATTGCACTCTACTTATCCTTGAATGGTTAACAAAAGCCCACCAAGATTGCTAGAAGGTAAAAGAGATTGCGAACTGATAACATGTATTTGACTGATAACAAGTGATAGTGGCCTTTCACTGGGCAGATAATAGAAACGCGTGCTCTAGTTGAGTCGCCAAGTGGATTGGCATGCAAGTTATGCAGGTATTTAGTAGAAGGACAAGGGATCTTGTCGGGGCCCACATGGATTGAGGTCAGCTCTTCCAGGACTTGACTTATTAAAACCTTTAAAAACAGAAATATAACGAAGGGAAACCTTCTCAGTCATTTTAATGTACTGAATTATGCAGCTCTGTGGAGTATTAATTTCCAAAGTCTGCATATTAACTTCAAGCTTCTTAAATTTAGCTGTTGCAGGCTTGACTGACAAAATTTTGACATTTGAGAATGCACTTTAAAAAAAAAAGTCGATCTGAACCAATTAAATTTGAAATCTGCTCTCAGAGGTTGGTGGTCATGTCTCCTGTCATCTTGGCTTGCTGTGTCTGCTTTTTTGTTTTATTTGTGTTTTTTTAAGACTTCTCAACCTGTAGGAGTACAGAAGATGGTTAGCTCCACTGCACTTAACCCTTGGACTAAATATTCTACCATACAGAATTAAATACTAATTCATCTTCTTTTTCCTATCTCCTGTACATCCTCCCTCCCTCCTCTTCTTTTCTCTTATCCCCTCTTCACTTTTTCTCAACCCCTGAGGAGCATGTCAAAATGTTAATTTCCCTTAAATTACTAGCCATTACAGCGCAGATATGGGCAGTGAGGAAGAAAAAGAGTTATTTCTCTGTAAAGGTGAAGTAGTGAAAGAGCTGTAAGTGATTTTTCTTTTCCTCCAGTGTCCTCTTAGATAAAGCTTGTTTTTGCTGCTGCATTCATTTTTTTAAAATTTCGCTCATTAGCAGGAAGCTAGGTAATAAGTTCAAGAGCATCGGCAAGCTTTTAATTAACATGCCTGCCCGTGCAGGATGAGCTGTGGAAATAAATTCATTCATCAGCCCAACAAAGAATTTGTGATCTCTCAATCACTACAAACATGGCTCACTCACTCAAGGTTGTGGCTTTTCTTTGGTGAGCACTTTCAAAGCAATTAGTGTTGCTTTTTCAGAAGGATAACTGATGACATTTTCTCTTGGTCAAAGTTGAACTGCTCAGCTTGTTGACAGATGCATATATTAGATTTAAAGATATTCAGAGAATGCTCGGACTAAAGTGTTTTTGATTCTTTTAAATTGAAGATTTAAAACAATTACATTATTAAAACTCTAGATTGCATAGTTTGAATTCCTGGACCAATTTTCTCATTTCATTTTGCAATTTTATGGTCGCAGTACTTAAAGGACAACATTATGTCAAATCAAGCTATTCCCAGTACAGTTTTAAATGAACCATAGCCAACATCATGATTTGGTATCAGAGAAAAACAAACTAAAATATTTCTTTTATTCAAAAGCTAGAAACCTTCAGTGATATATCATCCATCTGAGTTCACCTCCAAATGTTTTCGGCAGATTTTATGCCTTAGCTGAAAGAGTTTGAACTTGACCTCATTTTTTCCCCCATACAGGACCTTTTGAGGGTTTGCAGCAGTTTCTTTTTTTCTTACAGTGGCTAGTAATCACGCAATACCACACATGCTCGGTGTACAACGGTGAGGGCCAAACTGCTTCTAAGCACATTACCACCACCATCTGGGAGTAGTAATGTCCATCCATCTTATCCAGTTCAGGGTTGCACGAGCACTGGAGCCTGTCCCAGTTGTCATAGCATGAAATCCGGAGTACACTCTGGACAAGGCGCCAGTCTGTCGCAGGGAGAGAGACAGACATTCCTACCTATGGGCAATTTTGGATTACCACTTAATCTAATCCACGCATGTGTTTAGACTGTGGGAGGCAGCGGGAGTACCAGGACTTCACACTGAAAGGCCTCCTCTGGCTAGTGCATCTGAACCCAGGACCTTCTTGCTGTGAGAAATTTGCAGTGCTAACCATTGCCTAGTAATACTGTAATTTCTTTTTCCTTCTTTTTTGCCAATTTATTGAAATATTCTAAAATCATGACTATCCCTATATGCGTTGCTTGGGTCTAGTGGCCTAATACAGACAGTACCCATATCGTTAGCTTCATAGCATAAGTGCCTAAGTCATTTTTTGGTCAAATTGAGATTTTTGCCTAACTTTACTCCCCTACCACTGCTGCATCATCCTGTCCGTCTGAAACACAAAACACAAAAAAATGACTTAGGCACTTATGCTATGAAGCTAACGATATGTGACTATGGTCACACTGCTGACCAAAGTGGCTCTGGCCTGAGTTTATTTTTTTCTCCACAAGAGCACAAATCAAAAGAAAGCTGATCATATATGATCTTTTGTATATAATGACATTTCTTTGATAATATCAGCGATTCCTCAAACATTTTGATTCAACTGCTCCTACATTTCAATTTCAATTTCAATTTTATTTCTATAGCACATTTAAAAGTCACAGGTACAACAAAGTGCTTCACAGACGAGCCATACTTGCAGGTTTACAGCAAAAGAAAACAATTAACAACAGAGAAATACAGTTATAGGATGGTAATATTGCAACAAGCACGAACCGGGAAGAAATTAAGCTAAGTAGTTTGAAAGGCGAGCTTAAACAAATGGGTTTTTAACCGTGATTTGAAAGATTGAATAGTTTCCGACGCACGGACATCAACCGGCAGGCTGTTCCAGAGTTTTGGTGCAGCAAAAGCAAAGGCACGATCCCCCTTCGTCTTTAGTCGAGACATTGGTTGCATTAGGAGCCCCTGATTAGAGGATCTGAGTGCCCTTGTAGGGATATATAAATTAAGAAGGTCAATCAAATAACTGGGTGCCAAGTTATTTAAGATTTTAAAAGTGTATAGAAGAATTTTAAAAACAATACGGTATTTGACAAGAAGCCAGTGGAGGTTAGCTAGAATAGGAGTGATATCCTGTCTACTAGTGCCGCTTAAAAGGCGTGCTGCGGCATTCTGGTCTAATTGTAGGCGTTGGATGAGGGAGAGTTGGAGGCCTAAGTAAAGAGAATTACAATAGTCCAGTCTAGAGGTTATAAAAGCATGAGTGAGCCTTTCAAGATCCTTGTGTCGTAGGTAAGGCATTGCCTTCGAAATTTGGCGTAGTTGGTAGAAGCTGTTTTTTACCACTGCAGCCACTTGCTTATCTAATTTGAGGGAACTGTCCAGCACTACTCCAAGATTTCTGACAGTGGACGATAGGTGACTGGCATACGAACCTAATGTCCCCCGATAGCCGTTTCAACGGCATGTGGCTACTACATCCAGCTCTGTATCAGCAGACTGTAAACATGCACACAGAACTGGATGTCATTGCTCTGCAAAGGGAAGAAGAAGAAAAAAAAAGAACATTATCGATAGACTGTCTTATTATTGTTGTTATCTAGTAAAAATGTTACTAACATCTACTGCAGATCTCAGAAATTAAACTGCTTATGACTTCAGTGGCCTCTGTGTTTACAGTACTACAGCATGCTACGTGGAACATATTCTTCTTTTGCATACAAGTGTTAGTTCAGAACTGGACTAGATTACAGTGAAATCTGATATTGGCAACAGTTAAAGAAAAATCTGAAAAGCCTAAACCAAAAAACATGACAGTATTTTACCACCCCATCAGCATCTGATTAGTTACAAGCTGTTATTATTTAAACTGAAACTAGCATCTGGATTTCTATCTAGCAATAGAAACTCTAGGAAAAAAAAATCTCAATCACTCCTCCTGATGTCAGGAAGTCCACCAGTGCTCACGTTTAGGAATGCATAGAAATATGGAGTATACCCTTAAACAGGAAGGAATTCTAAATGTAAACTGGATTTGCAAACAAAGACAGTAAACTACTCAGCATGCGTTAGGGGAGGAGTGATAAGGATTACTCACCTGGATCACTGCAGCCTGTGCTTGGGATCTTTAGTTGCTTACGTTATGTGTGGCTGTGCGTCACCTGCCAGCTCACCTAAACTGCATTTCAATGGGAGACATGGTTCAAACAGGATCCCGGGTAGGAGGTGTTTGCTGGAGCATTTGGCAGAAAGCAGGGGGGGACTGGATGTTGATGGCTTTGGGGAAGAGGTGGAGGTGGT
>NW_024582405.1:825546-847044 GCF_018398535.1 Haplochromis burtoni | reverse complement strand
ACAGGAAAATGACAGATCTGGTGTAGGTGGTGGCTAACACATCAGAACGCAAACTGCCATCCAATCAGCTTCAAGAGACAGGAGTGTGGGAGGATAATTACAAGTATTTCTGTCAGAGGCATCACGTTGCCATTGATGCACTGGGGTGAAACCAAGAGCGATGTAAGAAGGCGAGTGGGCGAGTTATAAAGACAGGAGAGACATGAGAGGTTGGATTACTAAGAGCAATTAATTAAAGTGTGTTTTTGTCCTTTTATGTTCTTTATTTGCTCAGTGCCGGCATTATATACTCAGAAACAAATAGCATCATTTTTATCTGACTTTTCTCCAATATGTGATGGAAACAGAGGATGAAATAAAAATTTGTACTTTGATGTTAAAAAAACAAAACAAAAAACAAAAACAAAACAAGGCAAAAGAGAAGGAATTGGTGTGCTGCTAACATTTTTTGTTTCGCCTGAACAAAGAACGGCAGAACTTACAGACTAAATTGCAGAAAAGCTTCCGTATGCATCTGTGTATTAATGGAGTTGAATACAGCATGTGAGTGCTGGCACTCATGTGTGTGGGTGCTGATGATGTAGCATGGAAAAGCCCTGAAATAGCCACCCCAAGCTAACAGTGTCACTCTCCCACACAGACGAACCACTAGACTCCATCAGTGTTACTACTTATCGTGATTAAACTAACACATGCCATTACTGGACAGACAGGTTTTTATTTTTGTCAAGAGTTTCAAAAAGGCACCGCACATCGTCAGCGGCATAAATAATTTGATAGCACAAAAAATGGAGACCTTCCATTGACAAAATGGTCCCAACCTCAACCCCCCCCAAGGCTGATTCATATGAGGCCCAAGTTGTTAGTGGTGTTTAAACATAATCCTGACCTTACTCTGTCAGAATGTAGACATTTTTTATTTGGTCTTGCAAATCTTAGCGAAAAACATATTAAAACAGAAATGCACCAAAAAGTGCTTTTGCTTGTCTCCAACATATGGGGTCATGATTGGTGTCTGGGGCAACAAGTCAGGGTTACCACCAGTCATACTTGCCAACCTTGAGACCTCAGACTCAACTCAAAAAGGGGGGGGGGGGGGGGGGGGTAGGTATACATATACATATACATATAAACACATATACAAAAAACTTGAACATTACACTGTTTATTTATTTAAAATGATTTATTTAAAATAAGTCAAATGTCACCGTTATTACTGTCCCCCAGCCGGGGCTGTCCAAATTCAGAGGCTGCATCAACCCAAGGACCCGGCCTTCGTGGTCTAAGTGGGCCGGATCCTCCGACAGCCGGGTAGGCCAGAAGTGAGCGACTGTGATGGCCTTCAGAATTACGTCACAAGCTCTCTCGGTGGAGTGAAACTCTTCCATCTGCTCCTTGCTATCTAATCCTGAGGGATTAATAAAGTTTTATTTAATCTAATCTAATCTAATAATTTTAATCTCAGCCAAACCGATTTACTCAGGAACAAATAAAACACTGAAAAAAGTCTAACAATAACAAAGAAAACTGGGGTTGCAATACACAAACTAGCAACAAGTAACAAATGATATGCCATCTTTTATATACAGTTGGTGCTCTTGTCAGGTCAACTCACAGGATGGACAAGTCAAATCCACTGTACACATCAAAAAGACACTGACAAGCATCCATCATATGAATGTTTTTAAGCAAGTGATTTCTAAAAATCCAGACATTTCCTTCAGAAGTCAGAATAGTTAAAAACCATAGCTAAAAGATTTAATGTTACAATTTACACTCGTGTTCCTATTAATATTGTTACTGTTGCAGGTTGTGATCAGTGGAATCAGATCATGGATCCAAGCAGCAGAAACCTGCCTCCAAAACTTGTCTGCCCTCAAGCTGACAGAAAGAGGAGTGCCGTCATCTGAGATTGGTTCAGATTGACGGGTCCTCTACATCAAGAGGAACATGGTGAGGTGGTTCAGGCATCTGACTAGGATGCCTCCTGGGCACCTCCTGATGAGGTGTTTTGGGTACGTCCACCAGGGAGGAGACCCTGTGGTCTGACCCAGGACACCCTGGAGAGATTATGTTTCTTGGCTGCTTCTTCAGGAATGCCTTGTATATCCCCTGGAGACATGAGCTGGGGAGAGGGGGGGGTTCTGGCAATTTCTGCTTACAAATGCTACACGAACACACACAGACCCAGATAAGCAGCAGGAGATGGATGGGCACTTAAGGTTGCTTTAACAGCAATGCATTTCCTTGATTAAAAAGTCCAATATTTTAATCACAGAACATTTTCTTTACTCTTTATAAAACACTTTGGCGATAACTGAAAGGTGAAAAGTACATGTAAGCCCAGAAAATAAAACACGAATCCTCTTACTGTCTGTTACACCCCTGAAAGCAAAGTGGTGGATGAATCATGGGCCATAGGAGAAATTTTGATTTAACCTATTATGAGGTAAATGTTTACTGCACATTGCAATCGCTATGGAGTAAGGACAACATCAGCGTTTAGATTGGCTGTCTATAACCCTCAATATAACTATATTGTATGTCAATCATGCATCCCCTGGGAAAAATCAAGGCTTGAATGTGCTACCAACACACAAAGAAAAAAAAGATGGCTTTTGTTTTCCCAGTAGTAATAGTTAGCTTTCTTCTGGAAGCTGATGAAGTGGATGCCAAAACATCTTTAGTAAAAAGAGTTTCCTTGTAAGAGGAGGCAAACAAGGACAGTGAAGTAGCCTAAAAGAAAGAAAAAAGACCTTGGATAAACAGACATTGATGGAAGTATCTCTGGGATGTGATAAGATACAAAAAACACCATTCATTTGGTATCATTTCTACTAGATAAGTAAGGAAACAAAATCCTACCAACTTATCAGACTAATATGCACCATTGTACCATTTAAACTGAGATGAACATATCTTCTCCTTTGTGCTGCTTCTTTTAGCAGATGATCTGCCTCCTCACCCCACCGTTAGCATCCTCCTCTGTTGCACCAACTCTGTGCAGATCCTCCTTCACTACATTCATAAAGGTGCCTTCCTCTTTTCCTCCCGCCTGGCACCTCCATATTCAACATCCTTTGTCCAATATATCCACTATCCCTCCTCTGCACATGCCCAAACATCGCCTCTCTAACCTCATCTCCAAACCTGAGCTGTCCCTCTGATGTATTCATTTCTAATCTTGTCCATTCTGGTCCGTCACAATGGAAATCTTAACGTCTTCATTTCTGCGTCCTGTTTTATGTTAGTGATTTTGTCCCCAAACCATCCATCATAGCAGGTCTTACTACCGTCTTGTAGACCTTCCCTTTCAAATCACGACTGACACTTGTCTCCGCCCACTCCACCCTCCCTGCGCTCTCCTCTTCATGTCTCGTGTGTGCTGTCAGTTGCTTTGGATGGCTGACCCCAGATATTTAAGCTCATCTACCTTCAACACCCCCCCGCCACCCCCACACACATGCATTCTGTCTCGTCTCTCCAGAGCATGTCTCCACTTCTTAGGTTCTCCTCCACCTGCTCCCTTTTCTCACTGCAGATCAACATGTCATTTGTGAACATCATAGTCCATGGAGACTCGTGCATGACCTCATCAAGCTGACGATACATGGTCATGTTTTTACAGGTGAAGATTGTTGATAGATTTTCTTTCTCAGTTGAGACATGTGGGGTTTATTAATGCTGATTATTTCCGTCCAGAAACCGTTGCTTTCTGACATTTTTTAAAGGTATTTCACATTTAACAAACTGAATATGGGATGTTGGAGAAAAATATTTGTTTTCCTTAAAAGACCTTTCAGTAAATATTAGGTGCATCATGAGTTAGAATTATTTTATAGTTTCTTGTTTTTATTTTTGTTGATTATGTGCACCTCCAGCTCTCTTTATTTCACAGCTCTTGCTGAAATTATTCAAATTTAGTGTTAAACCTCAGTTCCATTTGTCTTTTCTGTTCAAAGCAAAGTGTTGCTGAAGGATTTTTTTTTCCATGTTGTTTCAGGAACACAAAAGAATTTGTCTTCTCTGTTTTATTACTTAAATTTTGCCCTGATTTCTAGGATTTCAACTCTATTTAGCTATGGTGCTGTGGTGAATCTTACATGCTGTCCAGAGTCTTTGCTACAACATTAAGCCACCTGCCCAAGACTGTGAAGGACCAGTGATACTGCTAAAAAAACAAAACAAAAAAAAAAACTTTTACCTGATTGGTATGGGAACTGGACCTCTGGGATTGTCCTGTATTGTCTTGAACCAAAATGCTGACAGTGGATCCTTTGAGTCCAGTTTGCAGAATGAGGCATCCCTGTGACACATCTATCATAAACAAATGTACACATGGGTGGCGGACTCCAAAAAGCAAGAAAAAACAAGAATCACAGACACTTTAACAAAGAATAGAAGAGCAGGGCTATAACGACACACAAGCTAATCATGGGAAGAGAACACGACTGGGGAAATGAGACACAGGTTAGCAGAATCTAGATAATTAGAGAAAGGGGAAGTAAATGCAGTACAAGACACAAGACAGAAGAGACAAACGACTACCAACGTAAACAGAAATGAACTTAAACAGAATTCCAAGTGAAGTGGGGTTTTTTGTGCCCAAAGAGAAATAAGAACAGTCAGGAAAAGATTTTCACTGAGGTTCTCATAACTCATGCATGAAAGGGTTACATAGGTTTATTTCGTTTTACAGACATATTCAACGTTACTGAGATTTGACCTCGTCTGAGATTTTTTTTGTAGATGCACCTATGGTATAAGTTTCAAAATCCAGTCTTTTATGGCTGAGGGGTAAAAATTTTAAAACTATAAAGGAAGAACTAAGAACAGCCAAAATCATGACCAAAACAGAAAATCCTTCATAATAACCAAAAAATCAAAGCACAAAATCCAAAACTCAGTTATCTGATCTTTATTAGGCCTTAAAAATATTGAAATACAACCTCAGATACACAGCAGCACACAACAGGGACATCATATTATACCATGTCATCAGTTCTTTAACAAATACTAAGTCAAAACAGAAAAGTCTATAAAAAAATTAAGTACACTTCAAAAATTACAGAATTATTATTATTTTTGTTACTAAGGCCTGCCAGGAGAAAGTCTCTAAAAAGGACATGGCAACATGGTTTCGGTTGGCAACTGGTAAAATAAACATGTTATAATGTCTACTGATCAAAGTGTCACAGTTTGGCGAGGGCAGACTGTATGAATTGAGAAAAGGACCCAAAACGCAGACTCCAAGGAACAGGGAACAGAACTTGAAATGTTAACAAAAGGCGAGCCGTTTAATATGGCTGGTAGAAAAGGTACAAACAAAGGGCAAGGCAAACTGAAGCAAAATTAACACAAACCTAAACTGGGGAATCTAAACATACAATAAGAAAAACCTAGACAAGAAACTTGGAAGCATGGCATGGCATGGCATCGGAAGCATGGCATGGACAACAGACGACCTGACAATCACACACTGAAAACAGAGGACTTAAATACACAGGAGGTGATTAGGGGAAGTGGAGACACATGAGGAAACAGCTGACTAGGATAAACATAATGATGCACAGGCAAGAGTAAAACTAACCGCATGAGCACAGAACACAAGACCCCTTTTCAAAATAAAACAGGAAACATGCAGACTTAGACACGACAACCAGAACTTGACAACGTAAGACACAGACATGAAACGCATGAAGAGCAGGGGAGATTTAACATGGTTGGAAACGGAGGGGGAAATAATAAGAACTAGAAACACTTAGGCATGATAATACAAACTTGATAACATAAGACACGCAGCATGAAACACGAAGGGTGAGGGGAAGCTTAAATACAGGGGAAGAAAACACAAGGAGTCTAATAACCAAATGAACTTAGATAACCTAATGAACAAAATAAACTCAAACTTAAAACGCTGGGTCAAAAGACCCAGGACCATGACACAAAGTGGTCATCTCTGACCATAATTCACAATAACACTTTTGGAGAAAACCCCTCATAGTGAATGTGAGGGTTGAAAGCAGAGATGGGCAGTAACGCGTTACTGTAATCTGATTACTTTTTTCAAGTAACGAGTAAAGTAAGGGATTACTATTGCAAAAACGGTAATTAGATTACCGTTACTTTCCCGTAGGAACGCTGCGTTACTGCGTTACTAAAACCGTGATTTTTTGCGAGAATGTCTCATGACAGTGACGTAAGCAAGTGCGACGTTCGTGACAACAGCTGTGTGCAGATCAACATGGATCATATATTCGAGTGCGGAGAGAGTATGAGCGTGCAGCGTTTAAAGCGTGGAAGTACTGACCTTACTTTGAGTTTGATTCCATAAAAAGTGACAAAAACATTAGTGTCCGTTGTGCGTGGGAAGAAAACTTCTTTTTACAGCGAAAAAACCCCTAAACTTCCAAGCAAGCACGAGTGCGCTACGACGTAATGGGAAACTCACAGAGAAACTCGACGGATTCTTATGCCCTGCACACCTGCACCAGGGTAAACCTCCGCCTACCCACGTCCTGCTTTACAGGTGAAAATAGAGCAACAGGACCCTAGTCTTTGACTTTATTTATTTTCTGCTGTGTTTTACTTGCATCTATTTGAAAGAGTGAGTGTAAACACAAAAAAATTATTTTATGTGCTGGAATGTGCAGAAAATAGGTTTAAATGTTAAACAAATTTCTTCCAGTCAGAGAATGTTGCATATAATTAATTTTTGCTTGATGCATAAAGTTAAAAGATTAAAACTAATAAAACAAGTTTTAAAAAGAGACTTTTCCATTTGATTACATTTTGTATGATGGATTATGCAGAAAAAGTAGAATTGGGCTGAAAGATCTATCGCTTTATCACCTATTCAGGTTGTAAATCGTGTTTTTAAAAAGTAACTAATTAATTACTTTTGAAAATAAGTAATCAGTAAAGTAACGGGATTACTTTTTTCGGGAAGTAATCAGTAATTAGTTACTGATTACTTTTTTCAAGTAACTTGACCAACAGTGGTTGAAAGGGCTGCAAGGGTGATGGTTTTGACTTGTTTGGAAGCCACACAACCTGGGCACCTTGAACTCCTCTGTGTACCACAGATTTTTACCACAGTTTTTTCTGAAATAAAATTTGATCTGTCGGTACGGTAAAAGCTTAGCCCAATTGGATCATGCAAAAGGATGATGATCCCAAGAACAAGATTAAAACAGAATGGCTGAAAAAGACAATAATCAAGGTGCTAAGTCCAGATTTGTCACGATCCTAGGTCATTTGACCCAGCGTTTTGAGTTTTAATATATTTTGATGTTTATGGTTTAAGTTCATTAGGTTAACTAAGTTAATTCTATTTTGCCTATGTTGCTGTTTCAATTTAATGTTTCTTAGATCACCTTGTGTCTCCCTTGTCGGTTCATCGTGTGTGCGTCCCATTATGTTTCTTGTTTTGCTTTGAAGAGGTCTGGTGTCCCATGTTCACTGTGTTTAGTTTCACTTCCCCCTGTGGTGTCATCATGTTCATTCTAATCAGCTGTTTCCCCATGTGTTTCCACTTCCCCTGATCACCTCCTGCGTGCATTTAGTCTGCATGGTTTTATTCACTCCTTGTCCGATCATCTGCTATGTTCATGTCATGTTTCTAGGTTTTCATGTATCCAAGCCAGGTCTTCATGTTCACCTTCAGGATTTTTTCATGTAGGTTATTGTTTAGTTTCACCTTTGCTCTTTATTTTGTACTGTTTAACCAGCCTTATATAAATGTCTCGTCCTTAGTAAAATCAAAGTTTTGTTTTTCGTGTCTGTACTTGTGTCCTCCTCCGCAGTCCGCACAGTCAGCTTCTCCGCTAACTGCAACAAGATTTTAGAACCTGGTAAAGACCAGATGATTTTTGTGTATTATGTAAAACCTTGAAACAAGTGAAAGAGGTTGTGCTTTCTTTTTCACATGGCTGGCAGTCAACACCTGGTCAGTTTATGAACTGCACTCCTGGGGAAGCTGCAGCAGTCAGGGAGTGCCATTAGTCTGCAAAGGTGTAGTTGACCTGACAAATGTTTGTGGATATAATGGTGTGGTTGTCTGTCATACATGTGAGTGCATGTTGCCGCAGTTAATGTGAGTGCTGTCAACAAGGAACTCGTCTCTCGGGAAAACACGGCCAAAAAACATCAGCAGTCAAAATATGTCCAAATATAAAAATCCACATCACATTGTATCTAAATAGAGTTTAATAGCATTCACAATAATAACAGCATGCAGTTAAAATGGCAAGGCCAGAATCCCAAACTGCTGCTGTCAGCAGTATCACAGATAGCCTGCTGTAGCACCATTTACCTCACACACAATTTAATAAGAGCGAGGTACATGCCGTCGCTCAATACAGCTTTATTCTGTCATGGATAATGATCGCGAGAGGTGTGAATGGGAACAACTCTGAGGCACAGTGTTGTCTGAGATAGATGAATTGTAAATAAACCTCAAACATCAATATGAACCATGGATGGCCTGATTTCATACACTGGCACACGTGGAATGAAAAACACTTCAAAGGCAGTCCTTTAAAAATACCAGGACCCCCAAGGTGGTTCATTTCACTGTACTTTGAAATAGAAGTAACATTTACATCTCTATATGTGTAGAAAAATGGGTACGACTCATGATATTATCTAAAATTTACAAAACAAAATGCAGCATGTATTTCACAAATAAGAGAATGTCAGCAAAATGCACATTTCCAGAAAATTATTTACATCAGTAAAACAATTTAGTTTAATACATTTTTCAAAAAAATTCTATGAAGCTCGTTTGAATATCTTATAATAAAAGTCTGCAAAAAATAAAATGAAAATAAACTTATTGCAACTCCTGGAAGGTTTTTAGCCTTTTTAAGTCTCAATTCAGTAGATTTTTAATGCTTTTAACTGTATCTTAAACAACATTCAATGACCTATAAAAGTAGTTATGCTGATATTTCATATTACGCTGCTTAATTCTGATTCTCTAGTTTTTTTCGAATGAAGGCAAAATTGCAATTAAATAGGGACACAAACTAATTAAGAAAATAAAAACATACCATCTTCTGGAGAAACATTTCTTGGTTTCCTTCATTTTTGTCATTCATTCTCAATTAAGCATCTTTGGGCATTGGACTAGTTCCAGGATAAATCAAAAGCAGATCTGCTATAGTATAAGAAGTAAAGAAGTAACAGAATTATGAAGCCAAGAGACATTATAAATCATGCAGACCGAAGATGAGATTGACCCCTGTGACTAGATTTAATCAGGAAATAATAAGCTGTGGCTTTTCATTAAGGCTATGCTGACAAAGACAGAGAGAAGTTACAGGAGGCCTTCTGAGACTTTGTCAGGTGATGTCGGGGCCTCGTTTATACAAACATATACAATATTTTCTTCTCAAACTGACTCGACTAACCCTACAGCTACATTTTAGCCCCCTGGGACACACAAGTCGAGGCTGAAATTCCACTCTGGTCTTATCGATAGGTAGCCATCTAATCAGCAGGCGCTTCAATTTAGCCCAATACACCTCTGGCCAGTCACCGCGGCAAACAGCTTAGCACTGAGCATCGAGCCGCAAAAATGGCCCACACCCATCGCCTCGCAATGAGCCCAGCCAGACACCGGCCAGAGCATAGTTTGTGTGTGTGTCTGTGTATTAAAAGAGGTGAGAGGCCAAGAGAGTGATAGCACATTCCTGAACTGTATGTCTGTTCAAATGTATCAAAAATCACTGCACGGATGGGTATGACTTGCCTTGTATTCGTTGACTCTGGGCAATATCACAGCTAAGTGGTGCAGCGGGGTTGTGGGTGATCGGAGGAGGGGGGCTGAGGTGGAGGGATGGAGGATATCTAAGACGAATTAGAGAGACATGATGAATGACGCAATATTTTCATGCCAGAGGGAAACTATTGCACTTCAAATTAGAGGGGGTGACAGAGAGAGGGAAGGAGGCAGAGGAGGAATGAAATAAATCCGCAGGAATAAAGGGCTAATGAGAGGGGAGAGCATTTTTACTGCTGGTGGGGGAAATAAAAGGGGTTGGGAAATCAGAGTAATAGCAGTTTACTAATACAAATATTGGCCTTTTACTGAAATGTAACGTTTTTTGTGAATATTTTCAGTCTCATTGTCTCTAATATGACAGACAAGACATAGCTTGACTGACAGGAGAGGTATTAGACTTATTTGAGGGCTGGACAGTTGGACGGGTAAAGTAGTGATTGGCCAAAGCCATTTTTCCATCTTGGATGAAAAAAAAAAACAGTATCTGGGGCCACTTATTATTTTTGTTATGTGTGCAAGTACAGGGTTAGACGTGCACTTATCATTAATAATAAGAGACCTGACCTTGTATGGTCGATGTTAAGAATTGTAGGAAGCACCAATATGGAAGTCTCTAATCCCCTTGACAGCAGATTTCTGAGCTAACAATCTATCCTGGTGTCATTGTCTTCCTTGTCCTCCAGGTGCCTCTTGTTCCTCTCTGTCTTTTTCCTCTATCAGTATATATGAAGGCATGAGCGGCATTAACCAGTCCAGCCATTCTCAAAGTCAAAAGTACTGCAGCTCACTTAAAAACCAAACAATCCTGTGGGGCTCACCCAATCTTAAATCTTCAATCTAACCCAAACACAAGAGTAAGTGATGTGTTTCCTTAAAAATTGCATTCAAAAAACATCAACAACACAGGTTGTTGGCTATAAATTGTTAATGCTACTACTTATATGCAAAGTGTTCAGGGCAGTGTGTGATCAACCTTAAACTGGGACACAAAGATCAATACAAAAACAGGAAATTTAAGACAGGATAATGATTAATAGTAAGTAACTAATCAAGCCACCTTTAATATAAATAAAGAAACCTACAGTACTTTCACAGCCCGCCAGGGGGCCTGGCCCACACTTTGGGAGTCAATTGACCAGTCTGTTGCAGTGGTGGACATGGCCTTGGGAAATTTTCAGAAAGCACACCTTCTCTGTCTTTGGTCAGTGCAGTACTCAAATCTGACTTCCACCATCAAATTCTTTGTAGGTTTTACATGTCGCCTGTTTGCGGACTCAGTTAGTCCTTCCTAATCTCTAAGTACGTGCATATTTATCATGCTTTCTTCATTTAGATCAAACAATGTTTATATTGAACAAATATAGGTTAAGTAAATATGCAAGTTTTTAAATTGTTGTATTTATGACGTATTTATGCGAACTTGTCTGGCCTGTGTGAAAGAGTGTAAAACTAACACAGCGTTTCTTAAAAAGGACATCATAGTCAAACATGGTGGTGGTGGTGGTGTGATGGCCCGGGCTGCTTCACTGTTTCAGGGACCCGATAACTGTAACTGATGGAACCATGAATTCTGCTCTCTACCAGAAAATCCTGAAGGTTTGTGTTCTGAAGCTCAAGAGTAATTGGGGTATGCAGCAGGAAAACGATTTGAAGCAAACCTCTAAATGGCTCAAAATAAGAAAATGTAGTTTTTGCAGTGGTCTTTCAAAAATCAGATTGAGAATTAGATCGAGATGCTTTACCATGGCCTCAAACAGACCGTTCATACTTGAAAATCCTCAGATGTTGCTGAATCAAAACAATTCTGCAAAGAAGAGTGTAACAAAATTCCTCGACATTGATGTGAAAAACTCATTGACGGTTATCACAAATACTTGATTGCAGTTGTTGCTGCCAAGGTTGACACAACAAGTTATTAGGTTTAGAGGGCAATTACTTTTTCACACAGAGCAGGTAGGTTTGAAAATGAAATCATTTAAGTGATACTTTTTGCATTTACTCGGGTTGTCTTTGTCTAATGCAAACATTTGTTTGTCTGAAACATGTCAATGTGACAAATTAGCAAAAAAACCCTAAGAAATCAAGTTTTTATGGCACTGTATCTGAGCATCGCTCTAGCCTATGATCGTGCCTTAGATAGTTGCCTGAAAATACTACCCGATCTCAGCTCCTGCAGAAATATTTACTATGATGGAATTAGGTATTTTCTGTTCTGCAGTTTGCCCTCTATTGGTTGTTTTGTGTATTTTACTCTGCAAGATCTAGCCTGGGGCAGTTTCACCTGTGTTAATCTGTTGCCGTCCATGCCTTCACAAGTTGATAAACAGCATCATCTCATAATACTGTTTGTTATCATTGAAACGACTTGTGTACAGTATTATTTGTTAGTTTATATATAGTTTGTAGTTTGAGTCTAATTTGAATGGGTGTTAGCTCATATGCCATGTGGTTTCTTTAAAATTTTGATCATAAGCATGATTTCATTTGATGTTTTATTCTGGGACTCGCTAAGCAGATAAATATTGTGCTCATATTTTTGAACATGTGACTTACTGCCGTGTTTGTTTAATTGTATATTAATGCAACATTTTTATTGGTTTATTTCTGGTTTTGTCAACAGTTTTACACTATTTCCTTATTAAATCATCCAACTCAACACATCGGCCTGTTCCTTGGATTTTGATTAGGAGAGTATTTAGCTGTCTGTATAGCTGAGTCTACATTCATGAGGACAACACTTAGTGAGGACAGAACATTTTCTGTGACATACATTGTTGTTCATCCTGAAAATCCTTTTCAACTTTGTCCTTCATTTTGAGTCCCTCAGGTTAACCTTGCCACAAAATATCGTCCAATGTATTGAATTCAAATTGATTTATATAGTGCCAAATTGTTACATCAAGGTGCTTTATACTGTAAAGGTAAACCTGTCAATAATAAAAGTAAATCCCCAGCAGTCAGAAAGTTTTAAGCCTGGGGATGTCCGTCTGCCAAATCCAAAATGGGAGCTGATACCACAGCAAAGAAGCCTGAAAGCTGGAGGTTCCACCTCCCACTTTTATGCTTTACTTCCCCATATGGAAAAGATATATATAAATCTTATAAAGTTTGTATCTGTCTTGTGTGAAACTTGTATGAAAAGCATATAAGAGTGAAAACAGATATAAGATCCCTTGAAAAATTATATAATGAAACTTGTATGTTTTGGATACTTCCCAAAACAATATATGAAAGTAATGAGAAAGTGGCCACTTTCATGAGTAAATCTTGGGTCAATAAATACTAAACATACATGTGTGGTGTGTTTATAGCCTTTCAACTTGAAAAACAAAATAGAGGTGTATTTTGGAAGGAGCTATTTCTCAGGACAAACAGTTCCTTAAGCAATACTTCTTGTTCCCAACCAGCAGTGTAGATCCACAGTTAAGGCCAGCGGTTCTTAAACAAAAATAAACTAGAGTTTGCTGAAGCTATCGTGCTTTGATAAATATCCATTTTGGTCGTTTTTTCTTGTTAATGATAAGAATTGTGACGTGGGAACCTTGATCTCCTTGGAGTGGAATGTGTTAGAAAACAATTGAGACCTAGTTTAAGCTTAAATCACCATGAAATTCCAAACCGAATCATCAGTCCAAAAGATTAACAGCTGTGTTATAAAATGTCCAGTTCTTTAAAAGGTATAAGTCTCTGCAAAAAGAAAAAATGGGCCATTAGCAACAACCAAAGCTGAAAATCATGCTGCTGAGCATTCTGACAGTTCAATCCGTAACACAAACCAGCAACTGGTAATTGTGTTTTGTGATTGTCCAATGTAGCACCTATAGAATAATATGATTTCCAGCACACCACCTGCAGTTTCATCAGTTTGTCTTCAGCTAATGCTGCTCTCAGGAAATACCTGGAAAGTTTGGGCATTTTTATGAGATATTATTCCATTTGACAAAATGCAGTTGGATCATTTTTCAATAAAACCTCCTACCGTCTTTTATGTATTTTTTTATTTTTCCAGCCTGTACTACTTCTTGTAACTTTTATGAAACTCTGAACAAGCCCCCCCCAAAAATAAAAACCCTTTTCTACCTTAAAACAATTCCAACTAAGATTCATCTCCAGTCTGGCAAAGATGACCTTTTTTCACCAATGGTCCTTCACACCAGCAATTTTCATCCAAATCAAACAGAAACAAACAGACAACTATATACTGTAACACAGGTGGAGAGGTGTGACGGGTAAAAAGCAACTGAAGAAGATGGGCATGCGAACGAAGATGAAGAGAAAGCTGTCAGACATAAGCACACACACAGACACACAGAGGTCTCGCTTACACATGCTAAGATTAAAGTACTCCTCAAGATGAGCTGTGCTGTGGATTATTCAAGCTTCCGGACCACTGATCAGCCAGTCCAGGGGTCCAATCAGACTGACAGCCAACAGTCCATTTCTCCCTTGCTCTCCCCCTTCTCACTTCACTGGTTTGATTGCACACACATGGATATAGACAGATGGATGAGTAATAAATTAAAGGGATTTAATAAAGGGAAGGGACACTATTCTTTCAAAAGACGGTTTTTCAAGATGCTGGTAGAGCGCCCTGTCTAATATGTAATGTCTCACAGATAAAACACATCAAAACATTTTCATAGTCATTAAACCATTCAGTGCCCACCTCTGTTCACTTAAGTATGGGGGCATTGTCATTCTTGAAAAGACCACTTATATCAGGACAAAAGTGTTGCATCATAGCACAAGTTTTTAATGATATTTTATTAGCTACAGACTCTGTGGATTCTGTTATTTTAATGCTTTTAGGTGCTTTTGATACTGTTGACCACAATATTCTTATTTCTCGCATTAAGCACTGTGTGGAGATAGCAGGCACAGGTTTAGAATGGTTCAGGTCATACTTGTCAGAAATAAGTTTGATGGTCAGTTTTGGACGCATAAATTCTGCTTCTGCACTGCACCTATGTGGAGTTCCACAAGGTTCTATTCTGGAGCTCTATTCTTTTCTCTTTATATTTACTTCCTCTAGGATCAATTCTGAAAAGGTACGGCATCTCATTCCACTTCTATGCTGATGATTCCCAAATCTATTTGTTCCTGAAAGGAAATGACGGCAGCTCATTAAAGTTTTATTAGAATTAGTGCTGTCAGCGTTAATCTCGTTTAAGCCATAACTGCATTAACGCAGCAAATCTCTGTTAGCGAGTGAGCGGATCGCCCCATGCGTGGGGCTGCACAGTGTCAATGTGTTAGTGTGGTTAGCTCGTTAACGCGTTAGCATCATCCACGGAGATTTGCTGCGTTAATACGGTTATGGCGTTAATGTCATTTTAACGATATTAACGCCGACAGCACTAATTAGAATGTTTTCATGACATCAAAGCCTCAATGGCCTTGAATTGTTTTAAACTTTATTGAGAGCCAGACTGAGGTCATGATACATAGACCCAGTTGTTCCAGCAGTGCTCCAAAATTGGATCTGGGCCCAGTGGATACTTATGTAAATAACCCTAGTGTAAAAATGGACTGTGACTTAAATATGGACAAGCAGATTAATTCTGTTGTGAAGTCAGGTTTTTACCAAACAAGGCTTCTTTCTAAGGTCAAGCCCTCCTTATCTTTTAATCATTTTGATAGAGTTATGCATACTTTTATTTCAACCTGACTTGACTCTTATAATGCCCTTTACGTTGGTATAAATCAGGCCTGTTCTAAAATCCTGCAGCTCGCCTTCATAGCAGAACCCATTTGTAAAAGATGTAAAGGAAATAGAAATTGAATGAAAATATGAACTGATATGTTTTGATAATAATGACCAGCTAGAAATAGGAACTGAATCTCTGATTTCAATGAAAAGAGACTAATTGCAGACTAGTAATCAAAAACTAAAGAAGAGTAGACGCAGTTAAAAGAATGAATCATCCCTTGAAAGTTTTATAAAGTGACCTGATTTGGGAGAAAAAGAGAATTGGGTAGGAAAAGATTTGGTCGGCTTGTTAAAATGTGGCACCTTGTCAAAAATTACCCTTAAGTGAGAAGAAGAGGAAGTCAAGACCTGACGAACACGTTTCTTCCCCAAACTGTCTCTGTCTTTCTTATCAGTGCTTCACCTTCCATTTCACCTACCTGACTGACATCACAAACCAAGACAAGGCTCCAATTGATGTTTGAGCCCAATGTACCACGTTTCACTTCCCCATCCATTTCACTTGTAAGATGGATGGTAAAGCTGAGGCCCATTACCTCCAAAACTGTCCCCCAGGACAAGCCTGAATGGTCCGTGGAGATCAAGTTTTTACTTAGGTGACCAAAACATCTATTTTCTGTTGGGTTAAAGAGCATGATTCTTTTTTTTACATTTTGTAAAGAAACTATGAATAGAAATCACTGAAGCAAATACACACTCATGATGAGTCCTGAACAAATGTGGCATGACCTGCAAACTGCAGTTGGTGGATTGGGGTTTCTGTTCCCTCCCAAGACAATTCTTGTTTGTCTGCACAAGTCTTTTCCTTCCGTTTTACCTGCAAGAGCCAGGTCAGCATCTGTTTTCCCATGGTGAACGTCTTGTTTCCAGTGTGGTGGGAAAGAGAGAGGAGAGGGAGAGTTTTTGATGCGAGACAGAAATGGGAACAAAATGTAAACACGGCAAACGCCCATTTCCCCCTGGGAAATCAGGCCTTGTGAAGACTGGGTGTCAGAACATATTCAAACGTGGTGTATTGCTTGCCTTGGTGTGCCTGCTTTAACTTGTAAAACATAACAGCAGGAAGAAGGGGAAAAAGAAAAGAAATTGGAGATATACTCAAGAAATAGAGGAGGAAGACTCAGTTGTACAAAACAAACAGATGGAGAGCCAAACAAAAGCAAAAACCTCATCAAGTTTTAAAGTGAATGTCAGTAGCAAGGCGCAGGCATTTAGTGCTTTTGACAGCACCTTGAGGTTTTATTTTCTCACCAAATGCTGTCGTGCACGTTGAATAACTTTTGCTGTTGCTTTAATACGAGCCATGTGCACATTTTCCTTCTCACACTGTAGCAGCGCTTACAAGAAAGAATTTACAGCTATCAGCGTATTTCTAAAAGCCAAAATCTGCAGGTGTTTTATTAAAAAATTAGCATGTTATTATTATTTCAATTTGTAATGTGCAACAGTAATGGTGCTTTAGTTTAGAGCAGGGCTATCAAACATAAGGCCCAGGGACCAGAATCGGCCTGGTAAAGACTCTAATCTGACCCACTGGAAAATGTATAGGAGGGCACAGACTAGGACTTGGCGATATATCGGGTTTTTTAAAAATATTGATATATTTTCATACGAGATATAAGATGTGACAATATCGTTTATATCGATATAGTATATGTTACTTTATAATTATACATGTGGAGCCGCAAGTTTGACTCTTTTTCGTCCACTTTTGTCACTACGCAAGGTTACTCTGTCTCGCCTCTCCTTCACTGAACACAACTCCCCCTCCCCCATAGCTTCACCTGCAGGCAACGACAAGATGGACACGGCAAATCTCCGTTAACGAGTTACCGCGGATCGCCCGTGCGTGAGGCTGGACGGCATCAACGTGTTAGTGAGCTAACCGCGCTAACGAGCTAACCGCGCTAACGACATGACGTTCCTTTCATTTTCTCAAAAATCGACAGTGTGCCTTATGTATGAATTCTGGTTGTGCTTAATGACCGCGAACTGATTTTATGTGGTACACGGCGCTCAGCAATCTGTCAATAAATATTTTAGTACGACTTTGGTAAGCTACGGAGCTGCACCGCTTGATGGATTGTCAGAGCATTAAGGCTACCGTAGTCAGGAGCCTTGCGGAGTAATACGCACTGTGCTTCAACGTAATATTACCGTATTGTGTGTGTATAAGGACCATAAATGGCACCTGTTAAGAGACATGGTTACGAAGCGGATTTCAAACTCCAGGCTGTCAGTCACACAGTAGAACTTGGGAACAGAGCAGCTGCAAAATCTGTCTGTCTTTGTTATTATTCTCGCCGTCTTTTAGTTTACATTTTGACTGCACAATTGTGAGCTTTTTGTTATGCACAAAAACAACATTGTTTTCTTTTATTTATGGAGCATTATTATTTAATAAATGCTGATAATTTATTTTTGAGTAATTTCTTCATGCACATCTACGCTGTATGTTAATAAAAGTGCCTGTGTGACATCTGGGATACAGCTTTGACTAAAAACTCTCTTTTTGTTCTTACTTTATTGCTTTAAAAAAATATATCGAGATATATATCGTATATCGCCATCCAGCTAAAAAACATCGAGATATGAATTTTGGGTCATATCGCCCAGTCCTAGCACAGACTTGTTAACAGGAGAATGAAGCTTGATGTTTTACAGTTTTTCCTATATGGAACCTCCCCTATTGTCATTCACACCAAAGTAATTAATTAAAAGGTAAACAATAACAACTGAAAAAACAGTTTTTTTCCCCACTATCTAATGCAGATATCGATATTTCTTACAATAGGCCCATATTTTATGGATCTGTAATTTTAGACATGCTGAGAAATGTCTTCCATTTACTACAGCAGCATTTCTTTATCATTTAGAAAAACTGAATAGGATTAAAGGTGTAGTTAAACGTCTTTACTCTGACAGAATGAGTTTTGGCCCACTTTAGATAAAAGTGTGGGCTGTCATCAAAAGAGAATCTTCATATACACAGTAATACTATTGTTGAGCAGTGTTTGTCCCATGATCATGTTTGTGTGCGCTCATGCCGCACCATATATCCAGTATATGTTACGTTTCTCTCCATAATTATCTCAGCGTAAATGAAAGCCACCTGCAAAGCTGAATCAAATAAATTACAGTGTACCCAATTTTTTGATAAAGCAGATGTTTGTAACAGTTGGATCACTTATTCATGATACCACTTTTGCTCTGTCATGTAACATTTCTGCTCATTTTCCTTTAAACTTAATATATTTCATAAAAGTGTTACACTTTCTGCTTAAATTGATCCCGTAGTGTAGTGACGGAGAGGCAAAGGTGACTTTGCCTGAAAGTCAAATCAAATAACCTGGAAGAAACCATGTGAAAGGAATGGAGGATAGAAGGAGGATTGCAGTAGGTGTGAATGGCAAGGTTTACAAGATGGTAGTGAGACTATGATGTTGTGATGTATGGCTTGGGCATGGTGGGACTCACAAAGGCAGAGCTGAAGATGAAGATTTTCATTGGGAGTGAGCAGGATGGACAACATTAGATATAAGTATATCAGAGGGACAGCTCAAGCTGAGCGCTTTGGAGACATAGCCAGAGAAGGACACTGGATATGTAGGCCAAAGGATGCTAAAGATGGACACATCTACTCAGGATTTATTGTAATCAACAGTTTGTTAGATTCTGCTACTCTCTCTCGGTTTTGGCTTATCCACCGTTATCTACAGTTAAAGAAGCATTTTGAGTTTATAGTGCAGGGAAAGTGGTTACAATGACCAAAATTGTCTATATATATTATTATAGATAAGGTAAACCTTTTAGAATTCAAGTTTAAAAGTCTAAAATTACTCTGATTTTTTTTAATAACTTGGTAACAATGGTGTAAGGTTTAGCAGTGCAGATAATACTTTTGGTTTCGCTCACATCTTGTGGCTGGACCCATTACACTCCTCACTAGTTATCCACTTCTTCCCCTCCAAAAGGTAATTTATTTTTTGCTTGGGATTTAAAGCAGGTTATCTACTTTTTTGAAGGTTGGTGGTTGGATTACTTGCTCCTCAACTCCATATGTTAAAGTGTTCTTGGGAAAGATACCCACCTACCCCAGATTCATCCACGTGGGTATGCCTCTGTGCATTGAAAGTGTATCTGTGGATGCCACTTGCAGTTTAAAAAGTGCTTTGAGTGTGAGGTGAGAGTTAAAAAGTGATATATAAATAACAGTCCATTTAACATCGACTAAACTTGGAGAGGGTAGCACCCAGACAATAAACAAAGGGAAATAAATTCTCAAAGAAGATTAAACACAGGTGATCACTGCTGTGAAACTCAGCTTGAGGCTTATTGATGGAGTATTTAGATCAGTTACATGATTAAGCCAATAAAACAAATAAATGGGCAGCACAGGCTGGTGCAATGATCGCCTTGTAGAAAGCAGGCTCTAGGTTTGAACCTACACAAACAACTGCTGGTCAGGTTAATAGGTCAGTGTAAAGTGGGTGTTTATGTTATGGTCTGGGGTGTACTCCATATCTCCCATGAATTGGATGAGAACTGGCAGCTAAGAGAGCTGAGCCAAGGTTACAGGAGCCTTCATTTATGAAATACTTGAAATTTGTGAAGATGGACCTGAATAAATTGTCCCTGTAAGAATGTCTGAACAAGCGCTATCAAAGGGGTCAAAGGGTAATCTCTTACAGACCACTCTACTACTGGACTGGACTACTGGAGGAACATGTGACATATGTTATTGCAATTATCCTAAAGATGCTCCAAAGAAGTTTAAGTTATAAGTGTAACTTAGTTATACTTAAAAAAAACTATTTAAAAAGTAAAATCTCTATAATTTATTCAGTGGTTTAAATTATGCAATAAAACAGCTGTTTCCTGAGATGGAAATGATGGCCATATTGAAAAACTTTGAGAACTCGGGGAAACTCAAAATAATGGCTCCAGAGGGACAAACATACATTTTTTTATACTTATATCCACTTTGGAAAGATTGCTTCAGTTCAGTTATGCCAATCTTGCAAGGATGTATTTGGGTCCAAAACCTGTGTTTCAAGACACGGATGAAAGGACCCCACAGAAAACATGAAAGACTTCTGAGGTGTGGTGTTTTTATTAGGTGTAGAGTCAATGCTGTACTGATTGAACATGGTTATTTAATACTTTAAATCCATCCATCTTTAAATCCATGTGACCAAAGCTATTAGGTCGGTCACCTAAAAGCCATTGCCGGCTTATTTTTAACCAACTTGCCAAATTAATTTAGTTGGACCCTAACCAAACACCCTTTCACCTGGGTTGGATTTAGGGCAGCAGAACCACTGCCAAACATACATTTTGATTTATTTGCTAACAGAAAACATATAAAATAATCATGGTTGTTCTTTAAAATATATTATATTCTGTATTTTACAATGATCTAAATTAAAAACTGAAGTAGCAAAGTATGAAACCCAAAATTTGTGTACTGCCAAAACATTTAAGCACATCTACAGCCTGGCCAAAATGACTGAGCATTTGACATCTGCCTCTGATATTCTTCTCTGTTACTGTTTTAAATGCACTGTAACCATTGCATTCATGTAAAAACTATTTCAATCTGAAGTTTTTTGCTGACTTTTGTGTTGTATTAAACAGATTGGACAAAGACTCTGGACTGATAATAACCAGATCTTTTTTAGATTTGAGGGTACTTGATTATGATTCAGCACTACAAAACACATCTTCGGCACATCACCTTTCATAACTTTAAACATGCGCCAAACCTGAATGCGTGCCAGCTGGGTCGTGATTTCTTTGAGACACTGAAGGACACCAAATATACCCTGACAAGTTACAGTGGGGCAAAAAAGTATTTAGTCAGCCACCGATTGTGCAAGTTCCCCCACCTAAAATGATGACAGGGGTCAGTAATTTGCACCAGAGGTACACTTCAACTGTGAGAGACAGAATGTGAAAAAAAAATCCATGAATCCACATGGTAGGATTTGTAAAGAATTTA
>NW_024582405.1:810026-824268 GCF_018398535.1 Haplochromis burtoni | reverse complement strand
CCTCTGGTGCAAATTACTGACCTCTGTCATCATTTTAGGTGGGGGAACTTGCACAATCGGTGGCTGACTAAATACTTTTTTGCCCCACTGTATACGATTACTCTGCACACTCTGCCTTCTTTAGCGCTTCTTTGTGGCTTTGTGTTGGAGGCAGTCAGGCCCAAAGAGGAGGCAGGCCTGTCACCACTCGTCTAATTGCTTACAAAGCGCCTACTTAGCTCTCTTCTCCCCAGCCAGTGTGGCATGTTTAGGTTTGTTTCTGGGTTTAATTTCCTTTTGTTAAAAGATTTAGTCAGTGTATATTTTCAGTTTAATTAAACTAACTACCCGTGCGGTATGTCATAGAACACCACTGGTCTATGTGTTTCTGCTAAGGGTTTAGCAGACTTTCACAAGGGGATGCGTGGAGCGAGGCATATATTGATAGTATTAGTAACAATGCTGGTATTGGAGTGATACTAGCATGATGGGATCTATACTTTGGATTATCGTATGTTTCTCCTGCTCATGAGCAATTAGACATGTCTGCGTAAACACTGCTCATCTCATGCAGGCACACTTTAGATGTCTTGAAGTGACATAACTCAGTGCAGAGCAGAGCATCGGGTGGAGGTACTGTGAAGCTGTAATTGAAAACACTGCAAACAGAGATCCTTGTTGGCAAAAATGTTGGTAAAAACTTTACCCCGGAACGAGCAGCAAGAGAAATGAAGAGGGGAGGAAGGGAATCCCTGAGATGGAACCAGGCCACAAATGTTTCAGAAAATGTGGTGTTTTGTTTGTTTTTTAAAATTTCAGATATTGTATAACAAGACAAAACTGAGAACGTGAATGCATCCCCCCCCCCCCCCCCTCACTCTTAACTGAAGCCTTTCATTGAACTACAAATTGATACTTTCTTTCTGGTCAGACATGCGGCAGCACTTCTTCTATCATTTTGTTTGTATTTTTAAAAAATAAAAATGCAGACATAAGTGTACACATTAGTTTTTGACTGCTAGTGAAAACTGTTTTCTTTACAAATAACTCTCACTGAACTACCAACGCCAGTCCCTCAACATGTTTGTACTCTCTGCTCATATTTCCTTCACATTAAATTGTCAGGGCTCTGTGTGCGGGCAGGCGGAGAGGAGGATCCAAGCGCAGGACTCGAACACAGAATTGTGAATCAGAACCTCAGCTTTATTGTTGACATGAAAACCAAACGTGAAGTGACCACTGAAACCGGAGACCAGGAACACACAGGCATAATCTGAGGGTACGACGCGACACCGAGCATGGGAAAACACAGGGCTTAAATACACAGGGTAGTAATGAGGGAATGGGCCACAGAAGGGAGATCAGGGCTAACGAGACGGGGGAAACAAAGCTGCACACACTAACATAAGACAGACTTTCACAATAAAACAGGAAACATGAATCACAACTCAGAGACACGGACTCAACACAGAGAGACAGAAAATGACACATGGAACTGAACTATACATGAACCCACAATTCCTAAAATATGGATAACAGGAACATGAAACTCTAATAATAATAATAATAATAATCACCACAACCAAAAGAGAACAAGAAAACAATCCATGATGCAAAATTACACCAAAACATAATAAACTCAAAATACTGGGTCCAACGGACCCAGAACCATGACATAAATAACTTTTTGCTTTTTAAAGATCTTATTTGAACATTGCTCTCAACAACAAAAAATCCTCCCTAACCAACAAGTTACTTAAAAATACACAAAAAACAACAAAGTTTTTTGTTGTTGTGGAAAGTAAAAATCACACATATGTAGTGGTCATTAACCCTTTAAGACCAACCATAGAACCAAGTCCGCCAGAGCTTATATTATATTTTTACATGGTGTGGTGCCATTTTTGGGAGCATTTCAAGTTGCTATACATCAATACAACAATTATAGCCCAGATTTTAATAATATGTATTCATTAAGTGCATAGTAATTACATAAATTGCAAAAAAGTGCAATAAACTACAAAAAAATCATTTTTGCTTTTTTAACATTTAAATATTTCTAGTGAGAGAAATTTAAGAGGCTTATCCCTCAAAACTGTAAATACAAAAAAGTTGCACAAAATAGTTTCCTACCACAGGAAATTTATTTTGAGTGTCTTCATAGTTTTATTTTTGAAATACAAAATGTTTATATACTGCAGAAAAAACGAAAATAAATATTATACTGAAAATTTGCAAAAAAGCAGCATATGCATCAAAATAAACTATTTCCAGCAGTGCAATATGAGTCCTAAGCATCCCAGAAACGACACAGAAATTCATAAAGTCAAAGATAACTTTTAAAAAGACGAGTATAGGCCCTGAGGCCCTGATGGTAAAAAAAACTTCATTTCCGCGAAAATGACGTCACTTCCGGTTTCGGGCAGGTAATGGCGGACATGCAAAAGTTCGCGCTGATGTCTATTCCAACGTAGGAAGTGTTATGAACAGCTGATCGGATTGGCAAAGCGTGTTTCTGGAATATTATGTTTTTTGCAAAGCTATATGTGGAAGGAAACCGTGACCTAGGACAAGCTGATGGCGTAAGATGTAAGTACAACTCCTCTGGTTTCATATCTGGTTTCATCGCCTCTGTCAGTGCGCCCCAGGGCGGCTGTGGCTACATTGTAGCTTGCCATCACCAGTGTGTGAATGTGTGTGTGAATGGGTGGATGACAGGTTGTGTAAAGCACTTTGGGGTCCTTAGGGACTAGAAAAGCGCTATACAAATACAGGCCATTTACCATTTACCATATGCAAAAAAAATTATTGCGCTAGCTTGCGTGGTTGCAGAGCTACCGGGATTTAAAAATAGTTACGCAAAACAGAGCGTGCCCACTCCGACCAGCTCTAAAGGGTTAAATTACTCAGATTTGGGAAATTGATAAGTCATCTGATAATGACACACTCCTCTCTCCTACATTAGCTGCTCCTCATGTTCCACTGTCATACAGCTCCTTTCCTCATGGTGATACAGACCGGTGGACTCTCACAGCCCCTCTTGCATACTGGTTCATCATCATCTCTCGCCTCTTTGTGGAAAATGCTTTTTGAAAGTTTGTAAACTTTCACCTGGACTAACTCTCACCTCTCCCCATTTAGCCTGGTCCTCTCCTTGATCTTTGCATTACTCAGATCCCGCACGCTTCCCCGCTGCACCACAAATCCTCTAAGTGTGAAAATAAAGACTTTTGAAACATCGCCATTCTCTGTCGCTCTGGTTTGGTTTCTGCACTTGAATTCACTTGTCACCAATTTTGCTGGTTTGTGTGAGGGTCTCCCAATTTTGTCTGACCTTTAAGCCCGTTCATGACAAAACACCCTTTTTCTCAGACTTTTTCTCAGCTGATGGAGCACAAAACAATGAACTATTGAGTCAGTTGTTTAACTGTAAGATTGCCTTGACAACTGATTAAAATTGCATTTTCTTTTCAAATACACAAAAGTCATTACCTGGAGCAACATATCATTAACAGTTCAAGTCCCCTTGGCAGTGGTCAATAATGTACCTACCCAGCAAGAAGACAACATGGAACACAGCCGGCACCAGTTCAGGGCGTTATTCTAAACAAACTGCTCATGATTAATGCAATGGATCACCACAAGAATGGGAATTATCATTCTGCAGAGCTGGGCAGCTGATTGGAGTAATGATTAGGGTGGAGAGACAGAAGGGGGTATGTGCGGGTGGGATTGGAGGTGAGGGGGGACACGCCAACGCCATGGTCCTGATTTCTTTCTAGCAGGGGGCCACTGCTCCAGTAGCGTGGCACTGAGCCAAACACACTGGATTTAGTTTGTTATTGAGGGAAGGCAAAGCAATCAATCTGGAGGCTGGAAGGAAAGGAGAGTGAAGAATTATTTTTGATAAGTCGTCTGAGGAAAACATAATCACGGCTGTGCGGTGTGAGCTTGTGATGGGCATTAAAAAAAAGAAAAATGATTTTTGTTCCCTCCATAGCTTTTCAGTTCTTTATTTTTTTCTTTCTTTTAGTACGGTGTGTGCTGAAATTTTCTGCACTTGTGTGAAAGCCTGAAAGGTGTTCCTTCCTCAGCTAGTGACAGATGTGTCAAAGCATGAGACAACATGAAGATCTCGAGGGACTTCTTTAAGTGTCACTGAGTAGCTTTACCGCACAGACACACACACTCACACACACACATATATATATATATACACACACACAACATTTTTTTCATCAGAAGTGCTGAATAATAGTGCTGTACTAAGCAGACTGGGCCAATTAGGCCCGCTGGGACTGGGAACAGGCACCAGCCTATTCGTATGTATGTGTAAGTGTTGCATGTGCGCACGTGGACTTTCCTTGAGTCATACACAGACAGCAGGAGTGGATGTTAGAATATTGTCATCTGCCTGCTACTACACACACACATGCACACATATACCTACATATCACAACAGCAGGGGAGGAAGACTGAAAAAGAATGGCAGGAGCACTGGAACAAATGAATGTTTAGACATGCTGCTGTGTAGACAAGCTTGTGAGGATGTGACCTAGCAGCTGTAGAGTCAGCACGCTGTTGCATATGTTTTCTAACTTCCCACACATGGTCTAACAAGGAGCTGTGAGTGATTTGTATAAAATCTGAGACTGTATAGAAAATATGTTTTATTATAGACAATATAATAGCTTAAAGGAAAACCTGAACACCGAGAGTGAGAGGATCCAAGGGCTCGTCATGCTGGTATGGGTTCCCTTAGAGGAAAAGGGTCATTGATGAAATGCCAACGGCACCAGTATATATCAAGTGCTGAAAGTGCTTTTTACACTACATACAGCTTTACTTTAAGTGCTTCTTATCTATCATGCACATACACGGATGGATAAATCAGCCACAATTTGGAGTTCGGTATATTGCCCTTGGTTGCTTTGACACACAGACTGAAGGAACAGGGTAATGAAATCACTGAACGTTTGATTAGCAGGCAACCCGCTCAGTCTCCTGAGCAATGATGGGAGTGGTCTCCTCACGCCCCTGGAGTATGTCCCGAGGGTTTGCTGATTAGTTTGATGAAGATGAAAATGATATGAATCATGTGCTATCACAGTCAGCAGATCTCAACCCAACCTGTTGGATATTTTGGACCTGCACAACATCAAAACACCAAATGAGGGAAAAGCTTCAACGCAGCCAAATCTCCAGTGTTGAATTAACACTAGAGAGTGTCTATATGGGTCCACACCTCTGAGTGTTAAATACAACACTGTTGAGTGTTAAATTAACACTTTTGACAGTGTTATATGTTTAAAAGTAACCTAGTCAGTTTTGAAGATTAACAATGGCTAACACTGAGCAGTGCTGATTTTCTAACACTGGAATATTTATATAACATTTTGAGTTATTTTCCAGTTTCCATTTCTAGATTAATTTTTATATTTCTTGGAGTGATTGGTGGCTCTTCTCAGATTTAAATGTATGCCACGACTCCCAAGCCTGGAGAACCAATGTCTAGATGTGGCCTTGGTTAATTGTTATTTTAAATATTTGTTAATTTTTTTTTGAATTGGAGCTTTTTACTACATATTGCATACTTCTAATCAAAATGACATGGCTGCAGGTTTTAGATCCCTGTGTTCATGTGCCTGTCTGATTCATATTGGACTTCCTGCAGTGTGTCATAATAGTCTTTTATGCTGATTGTCAGGACACAAATAAAGTCACATGGATGCAAATCTGGTGAATAGCAGGTGGAAAGAACAAATGTGTCAGTGCGGGCATGTAACACTTGGATTTTCAAAGTGATCTCCGGTGGAGCACAATGGCAGTAAAGCACATACATCATTGTTCTGTGGGGAAATCTCTTTTCTTGCAGTAGAAGTTTGCATTGAAAGCCTCACCCGCAGGATGAACCCTTGGTGCAAGATAGAAGGAGAGAGAGCGGAGGATAAGAAATGAATGACGAGAATCTGTCAATGAAGTAAAATGGAAGGTAAACGTAGAAAGAAGTATCTAAAAAGTGGGACAAACATGGGAAAGGTTTGTCCAGAATGATTAGTGTTAGTGGACTGTTACGACAGTCCAGTCATATACAACATTTATGTTTCTGTTTATTATGCTGCACTGAGCTGTGCTCACCACCAGCCACTCGCCTCCAGAATCCCGTACCTGTAAGGACTTACATTTCTTTAGTTTCACACTGTCTCCTTGCTGAAAACTGGTTGCTTTTTAATAAAAAGCCAAAGCCAAAGTGTCCTGAGTCTGAATCTAGAGTCCAACTTTGACATTAATATGACTGTATTGGCTCAGTGATGACTTCTGTCATTTCCTGCTCTGTGTTATGTGCTGCATGGATTGTGGGTGCCAGCTAGAAACACCAGGACCCTGTGCTCACAGTCTTTAACACTTAAACTATTGCTGGTACTCTTTCTCTCACTGTCCTGCCCAGGAACCAACTGTAGTTACACCTTAGTTATTTCTATGCTTTGATTTTATTGCCTTGCTTGTCATGCACATCCTACAGTGTTGATTCTACTGATCGTCACGCTCCATTTGCTTTGTCCTTTAAATAATCTCTGTATGTTTTATGAATTATTTTTGCTTGACTGTTGAAAATGGCTTCTCTTCCCCAGATTTATAAGCTTCTTGTAAGGAATTCACATTTTCTGTTTTTTTTAAACAAGCGTCACATACAGAAAAGAGGGATTTAAAGAATCAAGGGTAAGATTAAACAAAAAAAAAAAGTAGATAGCATTGACTGGCTAGAATGAAGGAGATTAAGGATAAAATATATGGAGAGCTGCTACAAGCAAACCAACAGGAGGGATGGAAGGATAGAAGGAAAGAAAATTATTGGAAGTGGGGGGAGGAAAAAATAAATGGCGAGAATCTGGCAATGAACTAAAATGGAAGGTAAAAGTAGAAAGAAACAGAAGTATCTAAAAAGTTGGGGACACATGGGAAATCATGGCTCTCATGGAAGGTTTACCCAAAATGATTAGTGTTTATTAATAAGCTCTGGAAGGCGCAGTTGCCTGTTGCTACAGTCCAGTCATATATGAGGTTTTCCTCCAACACTCCAGAAGGTTCCACCTACACAACACACACCGCCTCACACATCTACGAAGGCCCGTCTGTGAGGATGCACACGAGCATGCAATACGCTCACAGACACACATATATTGGACAGGCTTCTCTGCAAATCCATTCAAAATAGACTTCAGGGGGAAAACAGTGTGTTCTTTCACACATTGCAACTCATTCTGAAGTACACCTGTCTGCTCTGTCGCAGAAGGACGGCAACTTGTCTATGATCACAACATCCTGATATTTACAGTCTATGGCCAATAACAGTTTTTCACAATTCTTAAGATACATTTCCCGAAGCCTTCTCTCTTTTTCCCTCAAAGCTGTAAACACCAACCCCAATGGATAAAAGTACATTCGCTAAACCTCTGACTCTTCTGGTTTTAGCTCTGCTCAGAACCAAACTGTTTTTCAAATCAAATTTAGTATAGGATATTTTATACCCTCCATCCCAGAATTTCCATGTTCATTCAGACATACCATAACATGAAGACCTCTGTCCGAGTAGTATTTCATTCATTCATTTCAAATTCATTTTGTTTTCTTTGCTCTTTTTAAATGTGCTTTAAGAATTTTTTTGGTTCAGTCAAAACAAGCGCAGAGTGAAGACTTTTGTTATTTTCCTTGTTCTGACCCTGTTCTGAATGTACTTGACATGATTTTGAGGACAATTATTGTTTTTTGGGTTTTTTTCGTGTGCCTGTGGTACATGTGTACCATTTATTTCACTGAATAGTAAAATTCTTATAAATGTTAGTAATGAAAGTGAAAAAAAGTTTTGGATTACAATGTTAGTTGTTATTTTTTTAAATGAAATAAAATAATTATTCAACATATTTTACATAATGGGTATTAAACTCTTCCGTATTTAAACAGTTGTAAGCTGTTACTGTTATGTACATGACAACTCATAATAAAATGATAATAAAGTTTTATTTTTACATTTTATTTTGTAATGATATTTAGAATCCCATATATTATTACCTAGCTTTATATTCTGTTGTTCTCATTTTGACCATCAGCTCAATCTATCAAACTTAAAGGAGAGGTCAGAGGTCAAATGTGACATGATATTTGGTATTTTTCTACAGCATCCTACCAAACACTACCAAAAACATACCCTACTTGGCGTAGGCAAATATAACTGATGGTGTAAATGTTAAATATGACTTAATACAATGTTTTGAATTTTTATCAGCAGCCTATGTTGACACTGCAGCTGAACGCTGAAAACTCTGCCGCTGTAATAACGTCTGCTTCCTTTCAAGTTGTTGCCTTATGTGAAGAACATAGATGTAGCTCCCTCTACGTCAGCATGCAGCAGTTATATATAATGTTGCACTGCCAGCATTTAGGATTATGATTATATTATTTTTTGCATCAGGCCAGATGGGCTCCATGTTTCCTCCCAACCATCTGTGTGAGCACCACCCTGGATGGATGGAGGGAATTTTAATTCGGGCATAGAAAGCCGTAACAGATAAGAGGAAATGAGTCACTTTGGCTCATCTCTCCAGCATAAGGAATGAGAAAACAAGATTTGTTTTGCTTTGTAGCTTGTATGCTTTTTCTTTAAAATTCCAAACGTAATAGTAAAATGAAGTTTTTTATAAAAAGTGCTTATGATTCATATGACCTACATGAACCAACCTGGTAAGAAGACAGCAGACCGAAGTAAGATGTGCATTTTGTCGTCTGTGATCTGGACATTGTAGCTTCAATATCGCAGAAATCCGCCATCAAATTTTATTAAGGATCCTAAACAAGTCCTTATGAATGGTCCTTGACACCTCTCCAAAACTGTTAATACACATGTGTGATTGGACACAAGTGAAAACAGATACACGCTGCTGAGAAAGTATTGAGTGTGGAGCAGACAATCACAGAAAAGGAAAAACAAAGGAAGCGAAGCAACCAGAGATGCATGAAGATAGCAGTTACTGAAATAAAAATAAGAAATTTGTAACAGAGAAACAAAGTAAACAGATAAAGATGAGGAAATAGAAGAAGCGTGAGGAAAAGACAAACACTAAGAAATGCAAGAAAGGATACTTAATGAAGACAAAAGCCAAGGCTCAAACTTCACACTAAACCTGATACAAGGAAAAATGATGAAAACATGTTTTATATGCCTTTTGCAACTTATGCCTCAGTTGTGAGCAAATGAGCCATAAGTGGTACAAGTTTCATATATTTCTTTCGCAACTTAATTATACGACTTAATTATACGACTTAATTATAATTAAATTATTTATTTTCTATACTCAAAATGGTCAGTTTCTGCAGTAAATCTCATCAGATAATGTCAAAAGACAAATGCAAATGAAATGAAGATATTTATCAATGGAAATGTCAGTAAATTGCTATTTTTCTCGAACTCTTTTCCACATACTGTCGGTTTTCATATTGTGAGAAAGAACATAGCCTATCACAGGTGGTTAAATTTCAGTAAAATAGATCTTTCAATAAGCTTTGGTTCATAGGATTTTCTGTTTTAGTGTATTAGATAAGCTCCAACAAGAGCCTGTATAGAAGGCTCTTCACAAGAGAGATTCTTCCTCTTGACCCATGTTCGATAAAATTATATGTCTTTATGACAATCAGGAATGTGTCAAGAGGACTGAACTGGATTTATTCTTCACTAGTCTTTCACATGTGTGGTCTGACCTCTGTATAATAGAAATCAGGCAAGTGTGGGGCACAATTTAAGAAAAGAGGACCTTTAAAACCATTTAAATAATAAAGGCCTCCATTAGCAAGTCTTAATTGGTTTTGGTTCATCTCTGGTTCCAGAAAACAACACAAAGTACCACCTTTTAAAAACACTTTCTTGCCTTTTCCCTCCAATCTCTCTCTTTATGCCTCTTCCTCTCCTTTTCTTCTCTCCATCTCCATTCTCAGTCAGCCAGCTTCCCTATGAGATTGTTAATCTAATGCCACTAGCACAGGAGTTGATGCTGCTCATCTGATACCACAAAGTCTCAGATGACACACTCGCACTCAGGTACAATCAGATGGGGACAGGCCCAGGAGCCCTGCAGCTTCACTAACGTTTTTTAGCACTTTCAGAAGCCTTGGTCCCAGAGTGGATCATTAAACTGGAGAATACCAGTTGCAGATGAACCAAAGGCGCAAGAGCTTGTTGGATCATTCCCAAAACCGAGTTGGAGAAGAAAAGGAAGCAAAGAATGGGATGAGAAGAAAGTTCTCCCTTCGTCTAAACACCGCTCATTAGCAGAAACAGGTATGTCGCCGAATGAATGATAGTGTGAATGGTTTAAAGAAAAAAAAATGTCATGGGAAGTTGGAAGAAAGACGCAGGGGTGCTGACAATGAGGAAATGACAGTTTCATGCTGAATAGGCAGGAGTGTCTAATCTATTGTTAGACATCCGCATCAAAAAATGTCTCTACTCCAACAACTGTTCCGTTTCCTGTCAATTAGGCGCCAGGAAATTGCACGCACATTTGTCCAAGCGGCAAAACACACACACACACACACACACACACACACACACACACACACACACACACACACACACACACACACACACACACACACACACGCGTACCCACTGCATAGTCGAAAGCATATGCACACACACCCCTGCATGCAACACACACCTCATCAAGCTGCAACGAGCGCGCCGTGATTAGTCTATCCGGGGCCCAGCATGCAGCGCGTGTGGCTATGCATTTGCTTGACAGAATGTGTGCGTGACACAACTATTCTCTATAATTTGTTTGACAAATAGAAAGCGAAAGCACGGAAACCATAATTACACTTCTCGAGGTCGGAGTGAATTTTGAAAAAGTAAAAGGAAATAAAGGTTAGGAAGCAGCAAAAGTGAGGCCTTTAGACGGGGACGCGGAGGACCAATGTTACCAGAATCTTGATGACAAGCTGAAATTATCAGGCATACAGAGTCGAACCAAGTGGAGAACTGCCATGAGCTGGCAATTAGTACCCACCATTCAACAACACATGCTGCTAGCCTGCTTTCATGCCGTTCATTCTTGTCCCCCCCAAAAATTGGCCATGACATGTGAGATTCTGCTGCTGGTGTCATTTTCCGAATTAAACCTCATTAAGTTAATTCTGGCAGAGGCAGACTTCAGGTACATTGCACGTATTTTGATGGCAATTATATCAGTGTGTGCTGGAGTTTGTCGCTGCCCTTTGCTACCTCCTCAGCCCTAAACACCAATCTGCCATGTTGTACTTAGCCATAACAAGCTCACTGAGAAATGCTGCAACTTTTCTGCCACTTACCTCTCTCCTGCGACATTTTTTTAATGAGGTAAAGGGTCAGTGTCCGATTTTTACCTCAGGATGTTTGTATACCACAGAAATGATATTTGTATAGGAATGCTGTAGCACAAGGAGCCAGAGAGGCAGACGTGATGGAGAATGATGTCAGAGGCAGGCGGGGGGAGGATTTGCAGACTTTTTTCTGCATGAGCTGACTGGTTGCGGCAGTAGAAGGGTAGACGCTGTTTATTTCATTGGGCGCATGTTAAGCGCAATGTGTTGGATAGTCTGTTCTCACCGCCTGGCTGCTCTGATCTCATCCCCTCACAGAGGGGTTTTATATAAGCCTCAACATCAACATAGCTCTCAGTGATGATTACTTCAATGAAGAGAGGAGCAGGAGGAGAGGAGCAAGAAAAAAGCGTGACTTGTGTAAGAGAAGAGGGGCAGTGATGACAGGAGGCGAAGGGGTAAATGGAAAAATATAGGGGCAGAGAAGTAAGGTGGAGAAGGGAAAGGGAGGTAGGATGAAAAATAAGAGGGAAGAAGAGAGGGGAAATACGCGAGGAGTGGAGCAAAGAGAGTGAAAAGGAAGGAAATGAGCATGATAAAGAAAGAGCAGTGGGTGAGGTGAGGAAGTAAAGAAACTTTACTAAATTAGGGGAGAAATGCGAGTGAAGATTAGACCAACAAGAAGTTGAAGAGTGTTATGGCCCGTCTAGACATGGCCAGACCATAACATAAGGGTGATCCATCCCAGTCCGACCCCAGGCAGCACATCACACAACTAATCCGGTTTTATGGTAGTTTATTTACAAAGAACAAATGTAAAATAAAGGAAGAGAGGAAATTAAAACTTCGGGGTGGACCAAAGGCCAAAATAACAAACAAAGGGAGCCTATGTCAAAGATAAATCGAACTTTCCTATTCAAAAGAATTAAAAATGACAATGACTTAGCTCCCTAACTAACAAAAACAGGAGAAAACTGTAATCAACAAAAAGGCGGTCCACCCCTACATGCTCCAGTAGCAACAAGCATTAGGGAACACACACAGTCTGCCGGCTGGGATGGGCCGAGGATGAATGCCGTCCATAGCGGTGTCTTCTTATATGCTGCCTCCTGGTCATTAGCCAATCGGTACGATCCGTCCCCCTGGATGCACCAATCATGGAGAGGCACCTGCACACTCAGATTTACATATTAAATAAAATTACGACAACAGTCGTGACAAAGAAACATTGAGAAAAGATCCTAAAGAGAAACAGAAAGAAGACAGCAAGGAGGAAAGAATGAGGAGAGGAGCAATAGAAGGATAGGAAATAAGAAGATAGAGTAACATGAAACAGCCAAGAGAGAAAAAGTGGAAGAGAGAGGATGAGGGGGGAAAAGGCTGCAAGTAAAAAAAATAAAATCAGGAGAAAAAGCAGTAGGGAAAAAATAGGCGAGGGGAGAAGGAACGAGTGAAGCAGAGGAAGAGAGCTAAAGATGCAGGAGGAAGAAAAATGTAAAAGTAAACGGAAGGAAAGGAGAGGAAGAGATGAGCAAAGGGAAGAGGGAGGAGAGGAAACTGAGGATAGCAGGATGAAGAAGACAGACAAAAGAAAAAGAAGGAAAGAAATGGTTCCTTTAGCAGAGGGAGGAAAGAAGAGGGAGGGCTGGATCTGGAAACACACACACACATACTGTACTCTGCCTAAAATGTCAGTCAATCATCGGGAATACTCGGTGTTCTCTGTGTTCCTCTTATCTCCCCTGACAGAGTCGACAGTTTGTGTTTGCTCAAACAGCAGATCAGGAGGTCGTCATTAAGAGACTATTGACTCCCTCCAAGTGCTTAAATAAACACATATCTGCATGCCTGCCAGCCATCCAGAGTCTGGAGGATGTGCCGTAAGAACGATCAGAGACCAAGGTGTTTGAGTCAGGAGGTTGCGCACACTTTCAACCAACATGTTTTTGAAAGGAAATACTTTGCTTTTGGTATAACGCTGATTTTTGCACTGATAACTTTAAAGGTGAGACTTAATGCGGTGGGACTATGGAACATGATTTGTATTACAGCAGTGCTTTTATGCAGGGTTAAAGTGGGCTTTAGCAGGTGGGGGAAACTGGGCGTAGCAGTGTAGCACGGGGGAAAGAATTGAAATCGAATTGAAAAAAAGTCCCATAATAATTTGTTTTGTGAACTTGAGTAGATTTTTCTTTGTGTACAAACTGTGATCATCTGACCTGTGCTGCTACTCCAATATTCACTGCTCTTGTAGCAGACGCTACACAGGCTATCTGTTGTGTGACGGCCAGTGTTGGGTAAGTTACTTTAAAATAGTAACTTAGTTACATTTTTAGTTACTTCTCTCAAAAGTAACTCAGTTACTTCAAGTTACTCGTTACTTTCAAAGTAACTAGTTACTAGGGAAAGTAACTTTGGTTTTACTCAGAATTCTCTTGTTAATGTGTTGCTTCCATAACTTTGCCAGTCTTCTAGCTTGCTTACTTGCCACAGTGCACTGTGCCACCTACCAATAGAAAGGAAAAGGTAATGTGCACATTTCCACGAGAGAAATCCCACGCCTGGACCGTCATTGACTGCTGCCATGATTCTAGCCTACGTCACAGAGTCATGTGCGCCTTTTACATCCAACACAAAAACTGCACTCGTGGTGCTTTCGATTGTACTCAGAACTCAGAAATTCTGCCTTCTGAATAGGAAGATGTAGGCAACACCAGACTGCAGATGAGCTGCATACAGAGCTGGACTGGGACAGAAAATTGGCCCGGGCATTTTGACTAGAGAGCGGCCCGCCATTATAGGAAAAATCATAAAGCCTTTGAATGAAAACAAACACTGTTGTGACAGTGATGTTCACTGTTCTGATGGTATATATGCATCAATCTATCAATCGTTTGTTGTAAGATTCAGATAA
>NW_024582405.1:672792-802694 GCF_018398535.1 Haplochromis burtoni | reverse complement strand
CAACAGAGGGAACAGAGACGTGGGACCAGGGCAGACACAGACACTGACTGGACACGGGGATATAGCAACTAAGGATACACAGAGACGCGAACTAGACAAGGGGATGCAGCTGACAGGGGAGACAGAGACATAAACCATATAACAGAACTCAAAGAAACCAGAGACTAGAAATAATAAATAATATAATATACTCAAAAACCCTGGGTCAACGACCCAGGCATCCTAACACTATCTGGCTGATTTTTAACCCCTAGACAAGAAAAATTTAGTATAAGAGATATAATTCAGTGAGTGAATCACTTAACAGCATAAGCACTTAAATATAAATTGGTTTCGGCTACCCTTGATGTAACCTAGCAGCAGTATCCTGGATCTAACCAATCAAAATAGATTAATCTGCACTAAACTGCCTTGTATTTTAATGCAACATTTAAATAACACATTAGTCTTCTTCCGTTTGTTTTGCTTAAAGATTCACAAAAACAGTCCAACAAAACATCATGTATAGAGCCAATATGTTATTTAAAACCTCTAAAATAAATTAGGACAGTGTATAAAAAATTACAGTATATAAAATTTCACTTGCTGAGCAGTGCTTACCTTTAAAAATAATCTCTCATCTTCCTCTCTATTCCTCTATTGGGTTGCACATTAATGTTTTTTTTTCATCTCCATGGGAAACACAACATTAGCTAGTGGACACATTTTGTGACGCATTGTGCAGAAACAGTTTTTGTGTTTGGTGACATTTGTTGAGGCGTTGAAAAAAGTTGCATTTGAAATTACTTGGCACTTTAAAAAAAAGCCATTATTCTTTTTATGCTCAATGTTTACGTAGTGTGACTGCAACTGTACGTCTGAACTCATCACAGGGATGAGAACGCGTTGAAGAAATAAGGGTCCATAGGATGTCATTATTTTCTTATTACTGAGCAAGTATCTCCATCCTGTCACTGGAAGCAATGCCAGGCTGCAGCACACAGACAATTAAACAAATTCAATGATAATATGCATTTATCTGTCTATTAGATTTAATTACTCATTAACTGAAAGTGCCAGAACACTGTTGTGGATAGTTCTGGCCCACTTTACTGCCTATTTCTACAGGTGTTTTACTGAATAATCGCAAGTGCAGAATGTATTTCGATAGTGAACACTGTTGATTTTCCTGCTCTTTCAATATTTTAAAGAAAAGCCTAATCTGAAAATAAACCACACAAGTTGGGGAACCCACAGGTAAGACTCAGCAGATGCCATGACAAAGACTAAAGGGAACGATTTGAATATTTATACACATATGAGGCGATTTGGGTCAGTAGAGACACAGCTAAAGACAATTAAGACAATGAGACCAGAGGATTAAAAACTGAAAAACTAAACACAGGTGACAAAACTGCCACAGGAAGTCAGAAATGATAACTAAACACGGGAAATTAAGACACATGAACAAACTTCACAGCTAAAGAATCAATATACCAAGAAACCATGAAAATATAAAACAGATAATAAGCAAACTAAAATTTGAACAGGGAACATTTAAATGTCCAAAAACTCAACGTACTGAGTCTGAGACTCAGCAATATTACAATACCAGTAAATGAGCAGACAAGAAAGTAGAAGAACTACTGTAGGCGAACAAATGGAAATTAAAGTTAAATGCTTGTTTCAAGCTGGCATCATGTGTAATATATATGTATATTATATGTAAGAGAGATGAATTTACCATTTAAAAGTTTCAGGTCATCTACAAAAGGCTTTTTTTTTTCATAAAAACCTTTCCTTTTGGTTTTTTCAGTAAGGATAAGAATATAGCGATAACACTGAAAAGGAAAGCAATAATATAGCATCTCCTTTTAGACTTTTGTGTCAAACAGCAGAATACCTTTGGAAGTATTTGTCAGTTAGTAAATATCTATTGTTTGAGGGAACTGTGATTACTTACAAGGTCGACTGGAATTCACGTTTAACCTATACAAGCTTGTTCTTGTTCCTGGAGGTTTCAAATAAAGGCATTCTGTTAAAGATGATGGCATCTGAGGAACATTCAAAAGCTGTCTTTGGTGTTGGTGCTGTGATGCATCGTGCTGTGATGTCGTTGTGAGACGAGTCTCGTATGTGAACAATTGTAGTTGAGGCTTGTTCATAACCCTCTGGTGTAATACTAAAACTTAACGTGCATGTTTACTGAAGGAGAATATTTTAAACTATAATATTAACTAAATCTAAACACACTCTACTTCACCATCCTGAAGAATATGAAGGAGAACATTGATCCCCAATGACCTGAACTTTAGAGCATGTCAGCATCCGCTAGCAAAGACCAGGAGTCTTTTGGCCACACAGACAGAATCATTGCTCACCATCCGCATCACCAGATCTGATGCCCTGTGGCTTCTCTTCTCCAAAATGAAAGTAGATAAAGGACATTTAATTTTGAAACTATGGTACAGATCCAACGCACAATGCATAGAGACATGTGTAAATCATTGGAACAGGAAACCCAATGACAGACCCAAACGATCAATGACAGGAGAAAATAGCAAACCTGATTGTATTTACCAATTAATTTCCAATCAGTTTGGATGGTATTTGAAAATAGAACAAATGTGTCCTGTCAAAAACCATTTCTTTCAGGATCTGCCTAAATAGATTTATTTCTTCACCGTTTAGTGCAAGGCAAGTAAGAGTGTTCCTCATGCATGTGTGCATTCACTCCCCAAGACTGTAAAGTAGCTATAGCCATTATCTCCATTTAAATGGGGACATAAGGTGAATATTGAATATGGAAACACACAAATTGTTCTAATATTGTTCTAAAAGCTAGTGAGAGAATTCACATAGAAATTCAGTTTCATATTTTGGGTCCCTTGTGGATAGTATAGGGTTCATCATGTAGAGCTGAATAATGCAAACTCCATAGATGTGAGATTTATAAGGAAAATATTTTAAAGGATGTAGGAACTAAAGACACATCAAATGTGTACATGAATAAACCACACACACACTCACTTGGGTAGTTAATAGTTATCAAGCCACTGTGATCTTGCAATTGATCAGTGTGCAGATCAAAGCAAGGAGCATGGCTGCAGAAGCGTGTTGGCTAATTACCGGGGCCTGTAAAGGATTTCAGTCTTTAAGCATGGCCTCTGGGCCTCACTCCCATAGCAGGGATCCTGTGATCAGGGCCACGGAAGACCTGACAGCCACGGAGATGAAGCCCACGATTGTAAACACTCAGCTGGCATATGTTCACCATGACTGATTGGCCTCAGCCCTGTTAGACTTCAGTGCTTCCCTGCAGAGGAAGCATCTGCGAGCTGCAGACTGATGTTTCATGCAGTTCACCTCTAAAGCGTACATCTCTTTTTGATTCATGCCTTTTTTTTAATAGTGGAAATGATCACAAATGATGGCATTAGTGGATCAAGGGTAATGACTCTAGACTGTATATACTGTAAATGAACTGAGTAGTCTCCAGGTGGGAAAGGTAGGGGGAGACATTCTAATTGGCCGAAAAGGGCTACTCCTTTAATTGCAATTTTATTTACATTTTATGATATTGATGAGAAGAAGAGTGTAGCAAATTAGGGCCTCTAAGTCCACTTCTAAAAGTTACAACTCTAATAGTCCCATTTTTAATTATAAATTTAATTGCTGTGGGAATTATGTTTGACATATTCTGCCAGTCTAGGATATTTGTGTTCAACATGAGAGCAGTTGTAAGATCAATGAGCTTTCGAAGCATGGTTCACCTTCTGAGACCCTGTGAGTTTAGATTTAGGCACCCTAATAAAGACAGTGGCTCTATTAAGCAGTGGAAAACTTGGAAAAGTGGAAGTGGAAAATATAAATCTGAGCTCTGAGTTAAATTTTATAGTTCAAGTGTGACAAAATCCTATTATGATTTCAGAATGTGTTTTTGGAAATTCTGATCGTGGCTTAAATCCTATTTGAGATCTCATTTAACTCACGTGAGAAAACCTGGTGATATGTCAGCTTAAAAACTACTATTTGCATGCTCAAACATGTTAACGGGATCCTCGAAAAGCCCGTTTGAAAACAGCAGCTTTGAGCTTTGACCTGATAGTTCTGGATTCAGCCCAAGTTTAAACTGTCAAAAGATTCAGGTTAAAACTGTCAACTTCTAGTCGCTTTCTGGGCTTCGGGCCTGAATCAACTAGGTCAGTTTGGATTTGGGTTGAAGTTTCAGCCCCCGTGCAGTTTTCGTGCTGCTTAAAAATTCCAGTCCAGCTGTGGTTTTCTGCTCCGTACCGACCCAGAGGCTGAAAGGATCCAGGCCACACTCCACATTGAAGGTCTTTTACTTGGTCGACCTTATCACAGTGCATAAACCTAACACAGAAAATGTTTCCCCGACAACCTGTCACACATAAGCACTTGCCACAAGTCACGGAGAGCTAGCCTGTGAGTTGTGTATGTGTTTGTGGATGTTTCTGTGTGTATGCTGCCTGGCAGAGCACCAAGTGCACCCCTACCTCTGCTGTCAATCTTGCTCTCACACTGGAACAAACCGGGGCATGTGGCCTCTCCTCTCTCCAACAGTACACCTAACACACAAACACATAGCACTCTGCCACCCACTGCGCCACAGCCACTGATGGACACAGAGGCTTGCCGCGGCAGCATGCTCCTATTTCAATTACTCTGGCCCTCTCTTTCCCTCTCTTCTGCCCCCCCCCCCAATCTTCCTTGGCGACACAAAATGCACACCTTACTTCTAGCAAAGGTTTATTTTCAACTTTTGCTGTAATCTTCCACACCGCCCATTTTTTCCCCTTTCCTTCAGTCAAAGGAGGATTTTCTCTTTCATCCACGGACTGCCGCCGCCGCTGTACCAAAACTGATGGGCTGGGGGTAATAAAACGGAACAAAATGAAAACCCTACATCTACTACCACCAACAGCAAAAAAAAAAAAAAAAAAAAAGGACGAAGAATAGAGAAGTGACAGAGGCTCTGATAGCCACTCATCCGTATAATCACATCCCGCTATTAGAATACTGCAGCTATCTGATGCCATTTGTTCTATCAGTGGATAAGCATTAGCGCTCATTAGTCACATGCATTAGCTCCTGAATTGGGCCTGACAGAGGAGTTGGTGCGGGATTAATACAGCAAAACAGGCGACGGCGTGGAAGAATGATATGTAGACAAAAGGATTGGTTGATGGATGGATGGGCAGTCAGAAGTATTGACTGGTGGGATGACTGACAGATTGTTAAGAGAATGGACATGTATGTGCACAGACAGAACACAAATTGATGGATAGATTGGATGGATGGGATGATTTGTTAGTGGATACACGGACATGTGCTCTGCGATTGACAAAAAGTTGCAGCCTGAAGCCAAATGCTAATACATTTGACTTGAGACCTCGGATAATTATCAGTAAATCAGTAGCTTTCATCAAAAAGTGTGGAAAAAACACTCATGCTGAAGCTATCATTTAACAACCTTTAAGAGTGAATAATGTTAACCATGCTACCATGTTTCCTAACTATGTGAGATGTTGCCAAAATAGCCTCTCTGTACATAAGAAAAGCTTATATATTCAGCTGCTTCCCCCCTCGACGTTGGGTTCTCACATATTTGAGTACTGCTATGTTTGGCTTGCTCCTTTGAAGTCCAATTCTTAAGACATTTCCCAAACTTTGACACCCAAAACAGGAGTTTTTGGGTGTTTATGTGCAATATTCCAAACCTAAATAAAGGGGTGTTAGCTCAAATGTTAAACCATTATTTTCACCACTTGGGTTTTGCACAATGAATTTGCCCCCTAGGGTCAGACTGTTCCACAAGTGCTTACATTGAAGTGGACAGAGATCAGATTTATCCAAATGTTTTTAGTTTTTTGGAGTAGTTGTTGTCCATGTTATATACTGTAATGGTATCACCAGTGTTGGGAAGGTTACTTTTAAAATGTATTCCACTACAGATTACAGAATACATGCCCCAAAATGTAATTTGTAACGTATTCCATTACATTACTCAATGAGAGTAACGTATTCTGAATACTTTGGATTACTTAATATATTATCATGCTTTTTACAACTACATGAATGTACTATTGCTGTGATTTATTACTGTTACTGAAGGTCCGCAGCTCCGAACCGTAGTAAAGGGACCTCTGACTAATACGGTGGGTTCCGTGTCGAGCTCGTAGCTGAAAAATAGCTTTACTTTGTTGTCTGGGTCAAGTTTGCTAGCGAGAGACAGAGAGAGGCGTTGAAAGGCTGCTCCAACTTATTGTTTCGGAGGAAAACACGAACACGGTGTACAGTCGAGTCTTAATAGCTTACTTACAATTGGGCTCGTCAGGCACTCTTCTTGGCTGCAGTGGTTATTATTATATTTACATGCTTCCAGCTCCCGTTTCTGCTCGATAATAACTCATGGTTTTCCACTCTCCTTTTTCTCCCTCCTCGCGCTCACAGACACGTAACGGGTATGGCAGTCCATTCTCCCAGCAGCACGGACTACACTGCCCATGAGGCTACATTCTTTAGGGCTATGCCTGTAGCATTCTGCCTATTAGCTTAGCACAAAAACAACAACAAAAAGGCGTTCTCTCACCCAGGAAACACACAGTCGCAGAGAGAGCGAGCGTCACCCTGTAACCATGGCAACCATAACGCTGCCGCCTGGAGCAACGGAACATAGCTGTCAAACAAAACCCAAACAGTCCTGACCCACAACAATATGAAACAGGAAAATACCGCGGTGTAATCCATTTATTTCAACAAAGTAACTGTATTCTAAATACCACCATACAGTTACTCATATCTTGTATTTTAAATGCGTAACGGCGGTACATGTATTCCGTTACTCCCCAACACTGGGTATCACTGATCCACTATGTAACTACATCTGCTACAGTTTTCCTGAATGGTATTACCTTGGTCTCCAGTGACACTCGGAGGAATCTCAGAGTCATTTTTGACCAGGATATGTCTTTCACTGCTCATATTCAACAAATATGTAGAACTGCTTTCTTGCAATTGCACAGTATGTATTAAATTAGAAACCTCCTGTCTCAGAGTGATGCTGAAAAACTAGTTCATGCATTTATTACTTTTAGGCTGAGCTATTATAATTCATTGTTAGCAGGCTGTCCTAAAAACTCCCTGTAAAGCCTTCAGTTGATCCAACATGCTGCGAGAGTATTGACATGGAACAGAAAGAAAGAGCAGATTTCTCTCCATAGTGGCTTCTTTTCACTGACTCCCCGATTAATCCAGAATTGAATTTAAAATCCTTCTCCTCACACACAAGGTCTTGGATAATCAGGTCCAATCTTATCTTAAAGACCTCATAGTACCATATCACCAAAATAGCGCACCTTGCTCTGAGACTGCAGGCATATTTGTGGTTCCTATGGTATTTAAAGTTGAATAAAATATCCTCTTTTGTGGAACCAGCTCCAATTTTGGATTTGGGAGACGGACACCCTTTTCGAATTTTAAGATTAGGCTTAAAACTTTCCTTTTTGATAAAGCATATTTAGGGCTGGATCTGGGGGCTTCCCATGATGCACATGATGAGTTTTTCTTCACTTGCCTCTTTTTACCTTACCCATAAGGAAAAGATATATATAAATCTTATAAAGTTTGTATCTGTCTTGTGTGAAACTTGTATGAAAAGCATATAAGTGTGAAAACAGATATAAGATCCCTTGAAAAATTATATAATGAAACTTGTATGTTTTGGATACTTACTAAAACAATGTATGAAAGTAATGAGAAAGTGGCCACTTTCATGAGTAATCACATATAAGTTTTTACTATTTCTTTTCCATATGGGTATGCTTATACACAACTCTCCATTTAACAATTAGTTATTATTAATCTCTGAGTCTGTCTTGCCATGTCTACCTCTCCTCATCCCCAACCAGTAACAATATGTCTAACATTTTTTCCTGTTAAAAGGGAGTTTTTCCTTCCCACTGTCACCAAGTGCTTGAGGGGAGGGGCATCTGAGTGATGGTGTTTTCTCTGTATTATTTCTTTACTTTAGATCTTTACTTACAATATATATTTGGCTGTATATAACTAAAACTCAACTAAATTGACATTTTGTCTATGATAGACACACTACAGGAATCAACTCATGTATAAAATACAAGCTCTTTGTCTTTGAGCCGTGGCCTTTTGGACATAAAAATAAGCAATTAATGTTTCAACTTACAAGTTTGTACTTCCATGTACTTCCAGTTCCAAATCACAAATTTAAACAAAAGCTGCCCAATTAATCAGTAATACATAGCAGACTCACTTGAAAATGTCTGCTTTACATCTCTGCCTGTGTCTTGGTGTATTTGTTTGTTCTGTTCCTTTTAAATTGCATCCTGTGTCACTCTTTTTTCAAATAACAACAGTCCAGTTACCCACGGGTATCATTAAAGTTTAATCAAATCTGAATTAATCGTGCATGCTTGTGTAGAAGCCGATCAAAATGTCTCATTAGAATCAATCATTTGGGTTAAGGACTTGCCATTAAAATAAAACAGCAGTGCAGATTAGTTCTAAAACAAATACGTCATCAAACAAACACGCTGTCACATCGGGAGAGGCTGATGGTGCACTGGGCGATATCCAGCGATTTTACTGAAGCTTGACTTTCCTGTTAAGACCTGCAGACAGATGACAGATGTAATTCTTGACAAAATGACAAATGGTCTCCCTACATGTCTGTCTGTCCTGTCAGCAGGGGGGTAAATGTTAATCAATAGCACATCCCTATTAGAGGCAAGCAGATGCCACCTCCACCTCTGTGGCGCTTTGTGTCTGGTCTAAATGAAAGCCTGGGTCAGGACCACAGCTGTGGCAACCACACACACACACACACACACACACACACACACACACACACACACACACACACACACACACACACACACACACACACACACAGAGTGAATATTGGATGAAAGCATAGACAGAAGAAAGGGTAGGTTGACTGCGGGAGTAAAAGAAGTATGTTAGTTGAAGGTGGCCAACACGAATCAGTGCAGAGTGGGAGCCACGGTGCTGCTGAACTGGCTAAAGTAATGAGGCCGGCATAGCGGGGAATATGGCTAATATGGAGAGATCAAACCACTGGTACACCTCTAGGAACAAGCTCCCTGGGATCCCTGCACTTAGATGTGACACCCCGCAGGCCCAGACACAGGCCCACCCACACACAGACTGTGTGTGTATTAGCTAGCCTTCCTGTTAAGAACATTTTATGAGTCATGATGTATTGACTTATGAGGGATGTGTCGAAATGGCAGAATACCAGGTAAATTCATAAATACTGGAATGTGTTCTTACTTTTCTTTCAAGACAAAAATATCTTGCTTATAAAGATGGAAATATAGCAGATAAATAGAAGAGAACAGAGCATCATGGGAACAAATTTTCACATCAGTTCACAGGTGGCACTTCTGAGAGTTGTTCGATAGTTTCTAACTTAGCTTTCAAGTTTTGAGGTCTTATATTTTGTGTTTAATTAGCTGATGAAATTTTAAAACTCTGTTTTTAGTAATGGTTTGCGCAAAGAAAGCCAGGTGCTTTACTTGATAACACTTTTTGTCTTTTTGTTTAAGATTTTCAAAAGTTTCTTACACTTTTGAAAATAGTGTAAAATATACACTTTTGTGAACCTTAAAGAAATCTTGGCAACAGCAGGGGGAGGCTTTTTAAGCTAACGAAAGGATTAGAGGCATAACCTTAATTCATGATATGAAATATATAACAAAAAACTGATTTTTTATTTTAGCTAAAGCGAGTTTGATGTTACATGGTGAGGAGATGCTACCAAAGCTAACCCACTATGGAGGTGAAGTTAGAACACTCAGATCTCATTAGGTAAAAAACAAAAAAACAAAAAAGAAACTTCAATGAGGCATTTTAATGTAACAAATTACCTTTTAAAGGTACTATTACCCATCAAAGTTTGTTTGACAATGCTTTGCAGATAAAGTGTTAAAAGTTGCAAAAGTATACCAGCATTCTCATATTATTCTGGGACTTAAGCACATGACCGGATCCATGTAAGCAAACTTGGAAAATTGTTTGAATGTTTTGCAAATTAGCCAGGTACAAACTGGCAGTCACAAAGAAGAAAGCATGGAGTTGTAAACTACAGCCCCGACTGCTGTGAAGGACTGGGTGCTAACATGTTTATAGGAGGACTCCAACTTTAAAGCAAGTGATAGTGGTGGAGCAGAATGGGTGCAGAGTTAAGTTGGTTAGCGCCATTGATGTCATGTGGTGGAAAATATGGATTATGGGTATAACATTTTTCTAACTGACATATTTTAAACTATTTGTCTGTCCTTGAGCCAACCAAGGAATACGGTCCTTGTTGCAAATTTTGACGAAGGGTAAAAATAGACAACTCAACACCCTGCTTCCTAATAGCCATTGATAATAGCCACCTTAATGGTAAATGGCCTGTATTTATATAGCGCTTTACTAGTCCCTAAGGACCCCAAAGCGCTTTACATATCCAGTCATCCACCCATTCACACACTGGTGATGGCAAGCTACATTGTAGCCACAGCCACCTTGGGGCGCCTGTGGCCATGATAATTTACTCAGATTCATTTCAAACAAGTGTAATTTGGGGATTTCAAGCAACATTGTCAAATATGTCCCACCTTTAAAGGTACAGTCAGTAATTTTTTGAAGTTATTTTATAGAAAAAGTGCACTGTACTCATAAAAATGAATAGATTCGTGTGTAATTATTTCCCTTCCAACTAATCCTGTTTTATGTATGTGACCAGAGACCAGCCACAAAACACTAAAGATGGAAGAAAAGAAGGAGAACAAAGAGAAACATTTATTATCAGTAGATTAGACAACCACCCTCCCGTCTCCGGGCAGCCGACGACAGCCAGTTCAACAATTTATTTCATTTATTCATTTATTTTATTTTATTTAGAAAGAGGGGCAATACATATTAATGCACATTTTAACAAATGTAAATATGCCAGATTATAGCCTGGGCTAATTTCCATCTGCAGACCCTCTGGTAGGTTGGTGTTAAACACAAGTTAGTAAAAACATACAGAGACACTATTTACAGGTCATGTGACAAGGACAAAAAGAGTGATCACATTATACTAGAACAAACAATGACAAGGAGAGTGGACACAGAGTAAATAACGGAAACACATCAATCATATTGCACAAACCCCAGTATTGCACATGCCCTGACTGTCCTGATATTGCACTGACCCATTACACTAATAGTTGTTTCCCTTTTTGTAATACACTAACTTTTTTTCACGTCCAATATAAAGCATGATTATTAAACATGATCACATGTTTGTGTGTCCCTCAGCCACCCTTTTAAGTGACTCTTAAAGATGGGTAGACTTGTACTTTCCCTCACTGACAGTGGAAGACTATTCCAGAAGCTCACTCCCTGATATGACAGAGCATTCTGTGAAAAGGTGGTGCGTCTAAATGTCAATTCACAATCACCTCTAACAGTTGCTCGAGTCAGTCGAGACCCGGCAACACTGCTAGATATTTGCTTAATAAAATCACTCATTGGTGGAGGCGCCAGACTATGTATAACTTTGTATATTAGACAGGCAAATTTAAATAATTTGAAATTAGTAAAATTTAGAAACTTGTATTTAAAATTTGACAATGGTGATATGAAATAGGTTTTTTATCTAATATTTTCAATGCTCTTTTGTAGCATACTTCGATTTGCCCAATAGCAGCAAAGCTTGTATAGGACCAACTTGTAGTACAGTATTCAACATGAGCCGGTATCATAGAGTGCAGGAATGTAATCGCTGCTGTGTCTGTTAATGATGTGCGGATATGTCTAAAGTTCTATATATTAACATTTACAGTTTTCACTACTTTTTTAACCTGTTTAATAATTTTGAGTCTAGTAGCACTCCCAAACACTTAAATTCCTCAACATTAATTAGTTCTTGTGCACCCAAGCAAACTTTTACTGCAGCCACGGCTGTTTTAGATGTACTAAAAAGCATTGATACAGTCTTTTTAACATTAAGGCACAGGCATGAGTCATTCAGCCATTTTTGTAAATCATGTAATGCCAATGAAAGCTGATGGGCTGCATCATCAGCAGTTTTGGCTTGTGTAAAAATTTCTGTATCATCAACATACATAATCGTGTCCACATTTTTGCATACATTGGGCAAGTCATTTACATAAAGTGAAAATAAAAGGGGGCCTAGAATTGAACCCTGAGGGACACCTTGCGTACAGTAAAGATAGGGTGACTTGCTATTCTTTATTTGCACGCATTGTTTTCTATCTGATAGATAAGACTGTATCCATTTAACAGTGTGATTGCTAAAGTTAGATGTTGACAGTCTAGACAAGAGCTTAAGATGATTCACAGTGTCAAACGCACGCTTGAAATCAAGAAAAACAGCCGCAACATAACTGCTCTGGTCTAAGTAAGATTTCACTCTCTCAACAAAAACACAGACAGCCGTTTCAGTTGAATGAAGAGTGCGAAATCCGAATTGCATAGGGTGCAAACCCGAATTGGAGTCATTAAGATGTTCGATGATTGAAATAACAGCTGGTTTTAGGCTAACATTATGCCCGCTAATGTTTCACTAACAGCAACACCCACTAACAGTAGCAAGAACCTCAGAATGGCTGTCAAAAGTGAGCTTCACTGACCTGCATTGTATCCTTTCACAAAGTTTTACGTATGTGGGGCAACATACTTGTCCTACAGCAGCCACTGTAGCTGGGATTGTTCCCTTGAATTGGAAGGAGTGAGAAAACAGAACTCAACTGACTGCAATTTGAAATCTACTGACACTTAACGGTGAAAATTTTACACGCTGTAACTTTAAAAACACATACGAGCACAAGGCCCAGTTTAGGAACAGGAATGTGTAACACCAACACCTGTGTCAGCGGCAGGGGCAGCAGCCATATAGCAGTTCCTCCTCCTTCCCAGAATCCTCCTGGCCTTCACACCTGTCATTACAAACAAAATGAGTGTGAAATTATGCCAAACATTCGTCTGTACTGTTTATCTGGCTTTGTGGGTTTGTCAGTGTAAAAAAGCCACAAAAAAAAAGCAAGATTGAGCGCGAGGTCGGAAATAAAACAAAACTGCTTTTTTTCCCCCGGTGAAGGACGCACACAAAGAACACGCTGAGAATACAAAGTAAGTGCTGTAACGGCACCCGAGGGAGGCCTTGTCAAACAAACAATGAGACACGATTAAATGGCATTATTATATGAAACTAGCTCAAGTCATCAGGGAGAGAAAGAGAAACAGATTCACATTTGCATCCTTCATTAAGTAATGGAGTTGTTTGAATGCTGACGCGCAATGTCAAGACATGTTGATGCCACGGCAGACATTTATGTTTCCCATGTACAGCATCCCTCTCACTGAAACTCTACAGGCCTGTCAGGGCTGCCGGAGCGAAGCAATCACTCACTCTCTCACACGCATACGGTACACACACAGACACACACTCGTACAAAAAGAGGCTGTATGCATTCAAGCATTCTCTAAACTAATAAACCTGCCTATGGACTTAGCCAGTCTTAGTCTGAAGTGTCATTAGAAGTGGCAGGCAGCTGTGGCAGCCTGTGAGGGGCTAAGAGGCTTGAGCTCCCACCGTCTGTAATCCCTGCAAACAAAGTACACGCCATGGTGGAAAATAAATATATAAGCGAGTGAGACATGCAAACACGATGCCACACACACACACACACACAGTTTTACAGTAGGTGATGCAAACATACGCTCTCGAAAACTTCAAAGCAGCGGTGAAAATGCAAAGTCATGTGTACGGCAATCCGACTTAAAAAAGTAATCCGACACCCTGATGGAAACGTGAAGAAGCACGTGTGAGGTGCACGGCTCCACCTACACCATCCCTCAACACACACTCTTGAAAACACAATTGGCTGGAAGACACACATGTGCATAGAGATTGCTAAGTGGTAATAAAGGCCAAGGCTTATTAATGGGACAATCTGACAAGCAAAAGTGCTGTGCTGAGGATTCTCTCTCTGCCTCTCTCTCTCACTCAAACACACACACACACACACGCACAGGCTCATTCCCGATAACTGTAAGTTATTGGAGAGGAGGTAATGTTGCTGGGTAGCATCTCCCTGTAGTCACATTTCCACTTGGAGATGAAACAGCTAATTGGAGATGGGACCCTCTCAGCTCTGCAGACTCCAGTAATGGATTTGGATGTGGAGAGCCCCCCACCCCCCATTCACCCGAGCTATACTTCACTTTTTATAATCCTCTGTTTTAACTGCTCCTTTGCCTGACCAAACCCTCGCAAAACCGGTTTACTCTCCATTTTAACTTGTGGTACAACTTACCCATGTGTTCCAGGCTAATGTCAGGTTAAATGGAAATAGAGGATATATTTCATAAGAGTTTTGCATAATGATCATCAACAAACTGAGGTCAGCGTAATAAAAAACGGTGGGTCACTTTTTCTTAATCACTGCACAAAGACAAAACAAGTTTTTCTTCCCCTCAAAAAAAAAAATCCGCTGGTCTACTCACCTTTCTCTTTTCAATTCTAGCTTGCTGTGAAGCTATTGAGGCGTTTGAGATATTCTTTCAAAACACTCACTGCTATTACATCTTCCAATGTGTAAGTGTTTATCTCCATCTCAGTCTCGCTTTTTCTTCTCCCCGTGTCTCTTTCTCTCTGCTGCTCCTGGTGTGAGTTTCTCTTTGAAATGCTTTCTAATTAGCACGTACAACACACAGCCAGGGTTAAATTAAATTGCTAAGATACAAGGAGGTGGAGGTCAACGGCTCTGCAACGACTGTCAGCACAGATAATTGGGAGATATACTTTTCTTTTTCCTCCTTCTACTTTTGCTAAATATCCATGATCAAAATGACAGCGGATGGCGTACAGACAGTTTGGTAGGGTGGCAGTGCGCTGAGGCGAAGACGCTTTATGAAATATGAATTTATTTTTAGAGATAGAGGAAGACAAGTAATTAGGAGTGCAGAGAGAAAATCACTTTCATGTCTACTCTCACTCTGTCTCTGCCCCAACGTTCTTGCACCTGGGAAACAACTTCTGTGAAGCCAATATATAAGGGCCAGAATTGGCTTTATGAAATATATGACAATGCAATTCTTTAGCTGCATAATAACGGCGATAAACTCCACACTGGCTGAGTAAAGGAAGCATTAGAAGATGACTACTACTCTGATTTAAGTATAAAGGTTTATATTGGTTTTCAATCATTAGTGCATTACAATAAGCAACTCAGAGATGAACCTGGTTCATTGTTTAAATTGTTGATCGTGTCGTGTTTATGAAGGCAAATAGTTGCCTGTAAAATCTCCAATGGTTTTGTCGCTAGAGCCATATCTGCATCTCAACTGACCCGTCACAAAGACAATGGTGTCGCACAAATGCTGTTAATATGAAATTAATGCAAAATAAACAAAGGAAAAGGAAACACTCCTTTGTGGACCAATGTACAAACAAATTGTTTGGTTTAAGTCACTCAGGTCAAACCTCTGTGGAAGCCGTCTTGTCTTGCAGATAAAGTGGAAGCTTGCCACAAATGCAGGGTTTTTTTGATAGGATGTGAGCTGGTAAGAGTAGGAATTTGATTGGTTGACCATTTGTAGAATTTCTAAATAATTAGGGGAAGTGTGAAATGACTTATACATTTTGCGTGTATACATGACATGTTTGCTTTATATTCCATTACTGAAAAATGATTGATTATGTTGTGGTTATTTGTGAAAATTAATGTTGTTATTCTTTTCCCTATCTACAAAGATTATAGATAGACCAGTTTGAACTGAGAAGGTGGGGTTTGAAAGTATATATAGGAGGACTGCTGGATGTGACGGGGCGATGGATGGGTGGCCATGTTGGTATTCGCTGTTAGTGTAACTATTAGAAGGCTATAAACTGATGTTGTTTGATGTTCAGTCAAGTCAGACTACTACTACACCTTTCTGTGCATCATTTGTTTTTTTAAACCAGGCTCAGTTTTTCCAAACTGAAATAAAAAAAGATGGATACAAAATGTTGCGTTTTTAAGAGGACGTGAACCTTAAAGTATGCGTTTACTGAAGTCAGAGGTGCTTTGTTTGCAGAGAAGATAGTACTGCGTTAAAGGATTACAGTTTGAATCAACATTAGAAGACTAAGAATACAGAGAAGTCCAAGTCTTGCATAGTGGGAATGGACATCTGCACCTTTGCTTGCAAAGCCATAAAAGCAACAAGGACTTTTTACCAAGCTTGTTTACACATCCAGGGATGGAGCAGTCGAGACCAGCTTTGGGAATTTCTACCACATTGCAAAGGACAGTAAGCCATTCCCTGATGAGGAGTTAGCTCAAGGATTGTTTGGTGGACTCTCTCACGCTAGTATGCTATGAGAACAAAGAAGCACTTGAGAATGTGTCCTTCTCCAGGCAAATGGCAAAAAGATGGGAAACTTAAGCTTCAGTTGAAAAGCAAAGCTGACAATTTTGCCTTTTTCTCATTGGCTCTGTGATGTCCGTGACACAGGTAACTGCAAGCTTTGAAAGCAGATCCAAGATAATATAAGTGAAATGAACTCAGAACTGAAATTGGTATTTTTTGCATTGTGCTACACATCAGGAGGTGTTGAGTAAGTCAGTGCTCAAAAAAACAACTTAATTCCATCAGGGTGAGAGCACTGATTCACAGAGTCTGTTACCCCTTTGATGCACCACTGGCAGAACACTTCACTGTTGGAGTTTGATTCTTCTCTCAAAAATGAGAACTTTCTACACATAAGAAGTCATACTCAAAGGGCATTGGTTGTCTTTGGATCTACCTTTATACATGAACAAATATTCTGAGTGAAATTTAACAAATTCAGATACAGGCTGTCTCTCTGTGACAACACTGAGCCTGACTTTAATCCACTCGTTCAATCCCCAAAAAGAAAAAAGACCTGAAAACTGTAGATGAAGTCATTAAACTACAAGCAGAACAGCAATAGCATTCTGTATAAAAGTAAAAGACTTTGAAATTTTGCAGAAATTTGAATAGTTCTTGGAGGCGGGCATTGACTAATTAGCTGCCATTTTTACTATGCCTATTTCACACTTTCATTGCCTAATTGGAACATCTACTCTTACCAGTAGCAGTTTACAAAGACATAAAATGAATATTGAGCAGAAATGGGCTTATTGGTGCAGTCCCATTTTCTCAAGTGATCCCTTTGGAAAATTAATTGCCATCTCTGCTTTGAATGTTTTAAATTACTTTGCCTCCAAATTTATTTATCTAAATTTATTTTTTCTTTTACTTTGCAAGATCCAAATCACCACTGGCTAAAATGCCTACCCATGACAGAGCCTCTGCCATGTTTTACAGATGACTGTAATAAAGATACCTCTTTACCTACTCCCCATTTCATGTAGGAACTGTAGTTTTTCCAGGCCTGCCACTTCTTTTGTCCTCCACTTGTCCAGTTTCCTCAGATTTCTTTTTATGGAAACACTGCACACCATGCAGTGATACGCCAAGTTTTAAGATCTTTTCAGACAATTACCTTGTTGGTGAAAAAGTACTACTGTTTGTGGAACTGTGTTTTATTTCTCATTGTTTGTAGATTCAGCTAAAGAAATGGGCACAAATCATATTGTTTGCGACTGGCTTTTTTATGCATCAATGACTCATAGGTCAGTTCTAAGTGACTTAACAAAAACAAAACAAAAGAAATTCCTTGAAAGTGGTCTGGACTTAAAATGAGTGAAAAAGTTGCAAAAGACCTGCAGAAATGGTTAAGACTTTTGCACAGCAGCATGTGATATGATATGCTATAGTATTATATACTAATAAAGATGCTGATACTTGGTTGACTGCTTGTCTAATTGCTCGGCACAGCTGAATCAGTGCACAGTTTTTTATTGTTGGCTCTTCAGAAACACTTCTATGGAATCAAGAAAAAAAGGGGAAAACATGTTAACAGAAACCACTGTTAAGTAGGAAATGTGATATGTTATGTGTATTAGATATGTATAAATGCATAACACATTTACATTCACTTAAAGGGAATCAAAGTGTGTTTTGGAACATACATAAGAAGCTTGAGTGATTTATTAAGAACACAACCCCTGAAAAATAAAACAAAAATCAAATGTGAACACACACGCGCCAAACCCAAGTCTGAAATGAAGTAAATAACGGAGAAAACAAAAGATGTATGAAACATGGGGAGAGTGGGGAAAGGGAGGGGGTGCTCTGGGAAAATGAGAGAGCAATATGTCAGCATGGTAACACCTCTAAAAGTCACCGAAATGCCAGGTCAGCCTGCTTGACGGGAAGAATCAAACCACGCTGCGAGTGTGTGAGAGCACCTTGCATCACACGTTGAGCTTACAGCATCTCTCTAATACGCACACTCTGAAAAACAGAGCACCGGCTGATCGCCACTGTTGCTGTCAACAACTCTGTCATCTACTGCATGTGATTGCTTTGTTAGAACTGTGCGACAGTACTTTTTGCGTCGACTCTGTGATGATTATGGCTTTAGCGACGCGTTTAATGCGGAAGGATGATGCGCTTGCCGAATATGGGTGGGTCACAGTGACTGTGTATGTGCCTGTGCCTGTCTTTGTGCTGTATTGTGAGTCGCTGGCACATTGTCTCACACGGAGGTAGGTGGGAGGATGATGAAGAGAATGCACGTTAAAATTTTATTTCGTCTTCATTAATATTTCACGCGGATGGGTGCGATATACAAACCGATGACGACACCTTGCTCCGGAAAAAGCCTCCGACAACATCTATTGGCACGACCCGCTGAGCTTTGTTTTGCTGCAGAGTAAACAATGTCTCCTCTTACCACGGTTTCCAAGTGTAACTGTTTGACTTTGGCTCTGACACAAACTTGAACTGGGTTCAATTCCTACTCTTCTCTCTCTCCCCGCCTCGTCTTGCTCTCACCGCCATCATATCGTAGCGATCACTGAACCTTGAAAAATCTCAAAAGTAGAAAATTCTTGGTAGGTGAAATATGAGACGTTTGCAGGGATGTAATGCTGGAGCTCACCCACTGACTACCCGAATCAGACAGATATTGTGTATTAGGAACCTGCTGGTTTCTCCAAAAAAGTAATTCACAAGAAATCTTAACAAAGATGAAAGAAAAATATCAGCGCTTGTAAGAACGATACCTTCTTTCAAATGATTTCCTTGAGCTCAGAGGCTGGAGCGTGCAGTGTGGTGCACTTTGAAAGTTTACCAAGGCAGCCGGTGAGTCTTTGCTGGTGTAATCTCTCTGCAAGGAATAATCCCCGCGATTGAATGACTAGGATACTGATTACAGACATGTACCTTCTGCGTCCTGCATTATTAAATACACAAACAAAAAGGGCTTGTTTATTTGTGCATGTTTCATTTGGGGTGGGGGGCTGAATAGAATAAATGTTGCTCTAAGGCGCTATAAGCCAAAAGAAAGTTTTCAAAAAAAATTTGGGAGTTTGAATTATGTTCTCATTACAAGAGAAAATGATAGTGTTCCATGTTTCACTTGCTTGTAATACATTCTGTAACAAAACTCTTTTGTTTTGTTCCATGAGTGGAAATTCATGAACATAGATGGGATGTTTTCCTATGGGGTCTACCAAATCAAAGATCAGACCAAACATCATACACAGCTTGGGATTAATACTTGTCTATTACATAAAGTATCTGATAGATATTATTAAAAATTAAATTTAATTGTCACCATCAATTACAAACACTGTATATCTCATGCATGAGGGCTGTGCTTTCACAAGATTCTCCTGTGAAAAACTAAGTGCACCCTCACTGCTTCCATAGGTAATAAAAGGATAAATAGCAGCCAGGTGCTGCTAATCAAAGGTACCTGATTAAGAGACCATTAGCAAGTATGATCATATCTATAAGTCACAGTTTGCAGGTCTGGTGAATTGAGGTATGTGTTAACACAATTTAACATTCTTTTCACGACTGAACATACCACTAACTTTATCCCAAGGTTAGTCATGCAGTACTCAGAGAAACTACCAAACCCCAAGTGCTCCATCATAACGCATAACTCAGTGTGCTGACTTAATGACTGTCAGTGTCAGTGTAGGACGACCCACTATCAAAGCAAAATGTTTTGTACAAATGCCAGCCCACCACGTCCATTTCATGCTTTGCCTCTCCAAAACGTGAAATGGACATGCATGCAGAAGTTTGGTTATTGCATCTTACTGCAACTTACTGCACTTTGGAGAGGCACAGTGTGAAAAATAAAACGGTGGATGGCGTGTCTATTAAGTGTTTTGCCGTGATTTTGACTTGAGCAGTAATTAGGATAACTGTAGAACTCAGAAGCACAAAACAAAAATCTAAACTTATATTGAGGTCAAATCAAGAAACGATCATAAAGCCCCAAAGCAAGTACACACAAGGCTGGGGCAAATCAACAATCTGACAAAGGGACACTGCAGCTAAACAGCATACAAAGTAAGGACATTTGTACTGGGTGGTTGATTTCTTTGTTTTAACAATCCTTGTACCTTTGGAAACTCTTTTTATTTCCCTTTGTAGGTTCAGCAGCAGAGTTCAGTATGTGGGTTATGGCCACAAAAACTTGCCAGATGTTCTCTGCCAGTGCCAAAAAGCTTGCTTTGCTATTTACTCTTGTCTAGTGTTGCTTATTGGATTGGATGATTAAAGTCTGAATAAACAAGATACATTGTTAAATGAATAAATTGCTAAACAGGGGTCTCAGTAGCATTTGGAAGAACCATACACAGCCACAGTAGCCTGGCACCACCTCCTCATGCTAGTCACCACTCAGTCATGCACTCCGCAGGGATGGTATCCCATTCTTCAGTCAGCATTTGTCACCAGTCAGCCACTGTGGTTGTGCTGGTCACTCTGGCACAAACACCACGCCCAAACTGATCCTGCAAATGTTCAGTGGGGTTGAGGTCAGGACTTACAGGCGGGACATTCCATCCTCATCACTCCCAAATTCTGGAAGTAATCTTTGAAGACAACACACTCTGGCGGGGTGAGTGTTATGATCTTGGAGGATAGAGTTTGGTCCCAGACCAGACTGGGCAGGTTTTCTAACAAAGAGATAATCAACCAAACACAAATGTCCTTACTTTTTGTGCTAAGACTATAAATACACAGAAGGGTAATTAGGGGAGAGTGGAGACACCTGGGAAAGTAGGCACAGCTGAACTAGATGACACCTGGGGAAATAACACTAAACACAAGACCCTAGAGACATAACCTAATGAAGTAAAAGAGGAAATGATTAACTAGACACACCCAGAAACACAAGGAAAAGATAGAGGGTGACTAAAGGAAGCATAGAGGAAAAATAGTAATGGCATTAACATATAATTAGAACTGAAGACTCAACACATTATGAAAAATGTAGAACCAAAAGTCATATATAAGAACAGAAGGCTCCTATTAACATCTATAAACATTTAAAAAGCATCCAAAACATTCAAAAAATAAAACAGTAAGGTAAGTACAGCTTGTGTTAGAAGAGTTGCCACAAGAAAGACGAACACGGCTTCTTGTCAGGTGCCCGAACCACCTCAACTGGTTCCTTTCGATGTGGAGGAGCAGCGGCTCTACTCTGAGCCCCTCCCGGATGACTGAACTTCTCACCCTATCTCTAAGGGAGAGGCCAGCCACCCTTTGGAGGAAGCTCATTTCCGCCACTTGTATCTGCGATCTCGTTCTTTCGGTCACTACCCACAGCTCGTGGCCATAGGTGAGGGTAGGGACGTGGATCAACTGGTAAATTGAGAGCTTCGCTTTTACGTTCAGCTCTCTCTTCACCACGATGGACCAATCTGTCTGTCGATCTCCGGCTCCCTTTTCCCATCACTTGCGAACAAGACCCCGAAATACTTGAACTCCTCCACTTGGGGCAGGAACTCATCCCCGACCCGGAGTGGGCACTCCACCCTTTTCCGGCTGAGAACCATGGCCTCAGATTTGGAGGTGCTGATCGTCATTCCTGCTGCTTCATGGCTGCGAACCATTCCAATGCAAGCTGGAGGCCATCACCCGATGAAGCCAACAGGACCACATCATCCACGAAAAGCAGAGATGAGATTCTGAGGCCACCTAAGTGAAAGCCCTCTGCCACTTGGCTGCGCCTAGAAATCCTTATGAACAGAATCTGTGACAAAGGGCAGCACGTTTTAGAAAAACCAAAAACAGAATATCAGCACAAAGTCCTCAGACCAACTATAAAGCATGGTGGTGGAGGAGAGATGATAAGAGAGATGTTTTGGAGCCCCAGGAACCTGAACACCTTACACTACTGAACTGACCATGAAGTCCTTTATTTACCAAATTAGCTAATCTGCAAGAGAACGGGTGGAGAAGAAAAGAATCAAGGTGTTGAACTGGTCCAGTCAAGGTCCAGACCTCAGCCCAACTGAAATACAGTGGTGAGACCTCAAGTCAGCTGTGCATGAACAAATACACCCAAACCACAATATGTAAAGAAGAGTGGGCCAAATTGCTCAGCAAATAATAATGTCAGAGACTTATAAGTCACACAGAAAACAATTTGTTCAAGTTATTCCTGACAAAAGTGTTTCTATAAGCTACCCAATCACAGGGTATATTCAATTTCACAGAGGACACCACAGAGTCCTATAAAAACATCATCAGTTTTTCTGACTCAGATCTGTGTCTGCTGCACAATATGACAAAACAGACAAGTAAATCAAAACCTTTGATATCTAATTTAGCCCATTTTAATGCCGGCTTTCTTCATTATTACTTCACTAATCAATGACTCTTTCATCTGAAAATTTAAAGAGCTGATGATGAAACAATCGAAAAATAAATCAATTCTTAATCAACAGACTCTCAAAATCAGCTAATTACTGAAGTCATTCATCAAGCAAACAGGACAACATTCACTGGTTCCATCTTGTTATTGAAGTACATGTTGCTTCTCAGTAGTTGCCATAAACAAAATCCTACCATATGATGTCAACCAAATTCTTTATTATGATGTGTTACTTGTTTTAATTTACTTACAACAAAACTTCTGACATTCTAATTTTACAAATTGTTCATCAATTAAAACATATTTATTAATTAATTAAGAACAATAAGATTGAATTGTCGCCTCAAACACATTTCGCAAACAGAAAATATGTAGTATACGCTTGAAGATTTTCTTTCCTTTGTGCTCACACACATGCATTTACATATACAGAGCAACTTACAAAAGCCCCCAAAGACATAAAACCTCAAAGATTATTTACTCTGCGTGTGGCTCTGATGTGCTGGAGTGGGAGAGAGTTCAGCGGTAGACGGTGGTGGAGTTACCAGGAGTAGAAAAAGCATAGCTCTCAGTGGAATCAACCTTCCTCATTACAGCAGCTGAAGAAGAAACTTTGAACAACAAATGTGTTTGGAGAGAGAAACCGCAGTATGGAGTTGTCATATTTAATTAAATGACATCAGTGACACGGGGAGGAGAAGGCGGGGGGTGTGTGTGTGCAAAGGAAGGGCTCGCCGGAGTGGCAGGGAGGTGTGTCACAATCATACCAGTATGTATATTTAACCAAGCAGTGAAAGGAATGTGTTACATTCACTGTGTCCATCAAACGTGTCATTAAACACCTTCAGAAAATCTCCACTCTAACCAAAGCTATAGCTTTTCTATTCAGCATCTTTACAAATAGTGATGAGATGACTGAGCATTAACAAAAAGTCATATAGTTATAGGAACTTCCGAACATTTAACAGTTACTGTAGCCAGCGCAACAGGACATAGCTCTGCATTAATGCTATTATATTCATATGTATGGCTGCATATGGCTACTGTTAGAAAAAACACCGAAACAACCTCACGTCGTGTAGGTGTCCTTTGTGCCACCATAAATGTGGACACAAGGCACTGGGGGAGTCCTGTGATGTCTGGCACTGGGACACCTGATCAACAGTGAACCACCTGCAATGTCCTTTGAGCCATTTCTGAGCAGTTTTTGTGATTTGGTGAGGTGTATTGTCCTGCATGGGGAGACCACTGCCAAAGGGGAGTGTCATTATAATGGAAAGCATAAAGAACATGTAATAATGTTCAGGTGGGGGATACGTGTCAACCAGGACTGCAAGGATTGAGCAGAAAACTGTAGCAAGATAATCTGTCGACTAAATGCACACAAGCCAAAATGCCAACCAGCTTACACTGATGGTAAAGTAGCTATGACTGTGGGATTAGTGAGATCGTATAATTTTGAATTTCGAAATATCGTGCTTTTACTATTTGTTAAAGAAGTTGTCATGTTACTGTGCGGCTGGACACCAACATATTCTCTGAACCAAACTAAACACCAGATTATAGGCATTAAACTTAAACTTAATGCCTAGCACTTTGTTGTGGCTTCATAAGACATGCTGTAAAATGGCATCGGTCATATAAAAATAAACAGTTGCTAATTTGACTGAAGATACGTCCTGTTCTTACTCTCAGGGCATCACATATGGATCTCACAGATACGAACAAGGTGTAGCTTTACCTCTGTATCACTGTATCACCTCTGTATTGCTTTATCACTTCATGATAACTTTAGTTTATGGCAACTCATCAAAAAAAGGCATCAAATGTAAATGCAATGGGTATAATCTTTTAACGTGCACAATCAGTATGTATCTGAATGGCTTGATCTTTGGCGCATTAACAGAACTAAGTAGTGAGTGGAAAAGTACGAACCAAAAAGCTTCCTTCTTAGCTGAAAAAAAACAATCCAATACTGTGACTTCTACACCCAATCACAACCCCAAACTCCGAATGTGGGCTTTATTGCTATTTAAAACAGGACTGTTATATTCTCGCAGAAGTGCCTACGCCAGTGAGCACCTCGTGCACATCTCTGTGACATCTGACAGGAAAAAAACAGTATTTAACACCACAGGTTGAAAAAGCTCTGAAGTTATTAAAAGCGGTATTTTTAACCAAGAAGTTCCATGTCCTCCCTCCTTTGTGCTTTGGTATAAATGATAACTATTCTAATCGAATCTGTTGAGATCTAGGCCGATTTAAAATGCCAAACAAGCGTAAGGACCAAAACTGTTTCTTCTTAAAAATGGTTCTAATAAGACATTTTGATGCCACAAAATGTCATCTTCAAGAGGCAAATTTAACAAGATATTCTCCATCTTTAGCCTCCTCCAAATTAGTGGATGACTCACATTTGGGAATTATGGGAACGTTTTTTTGGACTGGTATGAATATAATGGAGTTTCTGCAAAGATGTGAACTGTCAGCACAAATGACAGGCTGCTGGAAGTTGTAATGGTAAAAAGTGGCAAATGTTGCACAGCAGCTGAAACACGCCTTACACATACATGCACGGATATTTATGATTGTGTATGTTTTTCATGTTCCCGTGCAGACAAAGGGTGCAACAGGCTGCTTGGCCGCAGCTCCATTCTCCTCACTAACTTGGCCTTTGAGACTAGGAGAATTCTAATGAGTTTCCCCCTCTAACTCTCTCACTTGCAGTTTCTACACACACACACACACACACACATGCACACAAATACACACAGTTTAATGAGTGTGCCTTGCGCTTTCCTCATTAGCCGCACAGAGTCTTATCGCAGGCATCAAACGCAATGCACCGCCACCCCTGACAGGAAGAGAGAAAGGAGGAAAGAGATCTTCCTTCTCCTCTCCTTTCTATTTTCCCCTGTTTTCTTTTCTATCTTGCTCTGAGGTAAAAACATTTCCTTATGTAGCCACATCTGTACTTTGACTGATGGCAGAGAGAAAGACAGACCCCAAATGCACTTATATATCCCACTCTCTTTCTCTCTCTCGCTGTCTCTCTAAGATGTTGACTAACTTAGATCAGAGCCAAGATCTTCCCTTCTCTTCTTTCTGTGGGCTGAGGGAGGCTATTGTTGCTATGGAAGTGATGCATATCTTGCCATGTAGAAATGGAAAGGTGGTAGGAGTGAGTTGACAGAGAATAAGAGCGCGTGGCCACCTGCTCTACCTCTCACAGTCAGACTAAACTCAATATAGCCTCCTGGTGCAGTGCAGAATCTGTGAAGCAAGAACCAAAAAGAGCACCTATATGAGAGCTCCGGGTAGGATGAGCTTCTCAAAGAGTTTCAAGTGTCAGACATGAATGCCACAATAGTTTGAGTCACATGGTTGTTTTATGACAGGAACGTCAACATGACAGCAGCCTGTGATGCACAAAGTCTGTCATTGTGATGCGGTGGCGGCGGTGAGGGGAGGCACTGGCAGGAAGAAAATGAATGAGACCAAGGCAATCTTTTCATTTTGTTTTTCACAGGACGAGTTTGTCAAAAAAAATTCCTGATAGACTTAAAAAGACTATAGAGAGGGCGGAATAACGTGCGGGAGTGACTGAAGGGTCTGAAGAAAAGAGGGTTCGTTTTTCAGTGCAAGACGCCTAGAGCCACTGCAGAGTCATTAGAGAAGATTTGTCACATTAACAAAGGAGAAGGAATCGGCCCTTTTTAAAGGGGGAAGATAAAGAAAGACACAGACGTGGAAACACAAAGAGCCAGGGTGGGGAAAAAAGGGATTTCAAGACAGGAGGGAGGAGAACAGGAGGCAGGGAGTTAGATTGATGGAAGGGGGAGAAAATCTGAATGCATGTATGGATGGAGCAGAAGTTTTTTTCTTGAGGAAAATCGCTTCATCCCTGGATTTAAAGGAAAACATCCACTTAGAGTGTTGAGTGTTGTGCTTGGACACCTGGGCTTTTTCAGGGAAGTTATTTTGTCATTGATTATAACTTCATCTACCTGTCAAAGTACCATGATTGTGGCAATTTATAATTACCTGTGCACTCCTGAGGGAAGGACGGGATTAGAATAATGGGTTAATGAGGTCTGTTAAACCTAAAGCCAAAATGTTTCAAGGTTACAAAGGTGGCTCTTATAACAACATGCTAACTGATGCTGGACATGTGACCTGTTCCAGAGGTTCTGTGAAAAGGTTCTGATGGATTTTAAATAATCTTGATTTAATTGTGTTCCTGTGAATAATTACAAAAGAGTAGGTACCTACTGTCATTTGGTGATTTACTGCATCCATGAATCTTCTCTCTGCTCTTCCTCTTTTCCTCCTGACCGGCAGCTCTAGTTTCAACATGCTTTCATTCCTCTTCTTTCCAGAGCATACTTCCATGTCTCCAGGCTCTCTTCCACCTCCTCCCTCCTGTCTCTACAGATGACAATGTCATCTTTGAACATCAAAGCATGTTGTCTCTTTGCTGTCCTGGGTTTTCTCCAGGTGCTCCAGCTTCCTCCCACAGTCCAAAGACAGGTGTTCATTCAGTTTGTGATTCTAAATTGACCGTAGGTGTATTTGCGTGCACCCTTGTCTCTCGCCCAATGGGACAGAGACCAGCAAAACGGATAGTGGTGAAAGCAAAAGAGAGATTTCTTTTCGCTGAAGACAGTTTAAAACTTACTGTCTGAGTTTTTTTTCTCCTGTATTACCACATTCTAGTGCTGCTGCACCACAAAGGTGTTATCAAAGTCATGTTATCTTGATCCTAAAATAGTTCCAGAAATGCACACCGCCTCATTGTGGCAAAGCATTTTTCCGTACACTGTTTTCCCTCAGAAATTCTCTTTGACTAAGTGAGAATATTCATGGATATTTTACAGACTGCTGACAAGGGTGGCCTGTGCAGAAATTTGTACTTTTCTCATAATGCCCATAGTCACTTGCGACAAACAAAAGAGAGTCTGCCATTCACGTATTACTTTTGGTTTACATGGGCAAAACTTTGGGGACTTACGTATCAAACATCAATCCAACGAGATTTACTGATAAAGACAACCTGTTGGCACTGACAGGAGAGACGGAGGAGGGGTAGGGGAGACTGTCTGTATTCTTAACAATGGCCCTCTTTCTGTCACTTTACAATAAAAATGTAGAAAGTAATTCAATGACTCAAATTATAAATAAATAAAAAATTACAAAAACTAAAATAAATGCAGATATTGTGGAATAAGGTGGTAAATATTACATAGGAGGTGTTACATAACAGTAAAACAGATCAACGAGGTTCTCCTCCTCATACTGCCCATCCTATTCTTCATGATTCCAGGCCAGATATCTTTTTCTCTACCTGTTAAGATGTTAAACAGTCCTGGGGTTGCTTCTCCATCACCGCTTTGATCCTTTAATGACCTGGTCATGCAAAAAAAATAAAATAAAATAAAGAAGAAAAATGCAAAGAGGTGGACTCGAAAAGAGAGGATGAGGAGTATGTCTCAAATAATACAGTGCAGCAGATGGATTTGATAGAGTCTCCGAGATTTTTTCCCCTTCTGTGCAACCCTTTGCTCTCCTTAGAGTTGCATTTGTAAAATGAATCTTGTGGCAGAGGAGGTAGAAGGGTGAAACACATTTCAGATTCTGAGGGCTTATCGTGCTGGCGCCTGATTACAGCGGAGGCTGTTGTTTCCCCTGGCTATATTAGGATTGCAGGGTTTCACTTACGGCTAAAATCATGGAGTATTTCTGCCCTTTAGGCAGATTTAGATGAAAACCTAAAGCTAACACCCTATATCATACTGTGAGTTTCAAACGTTCTATGCCTGCTGCGCCTCAGCCGAGGATTTGTGAAAGAAAATACCTTGAGCCCCCCGTGTCTCTTCCCCACACACATAGAAACAGCTGATAATGATGACATAGCTTGTCAAAATCTGGCACCTTTAACCTCGGTTATCAGCGTTATTGCTTTCTGGTGTTAACTTCAGCTGCAGATACAGTATGTGGTTAAGTTGCCATCATGAGCTAAGAAGCAGCTAGAATCTGGGATAAAGCAGCAACAGTATCTTTGGCATCTCTGACGAGTTGTGTGCGCGTGCATGCGAGCGTCCACGTGAAGCCAACTTTCCTTAAGAGCAGATGTATCATCTTGTGGAGCCTCACCAGGCAGCTGCAGACACACTAACTTTCCGCTGATGGAGGGCCCCCTACCCTCCTAATAGATTCATTTATTCCCACTAATAAAACCCAAATCATCATATAAATGACACTAAATAGGGAAATTGCGATTTAATACATTAAAAAAAATAGATTTCAACCACAAAAAGTCGTTAAAATAATTTGATGCGGCAGGGCAAAGTCAAAATAATTCAGGCACTTGAGTTAATGTTTTTTCTAAACGTCTCCTCTTCTGTTAGCAATTAAATTGGCAATTATGACTGTTTATATGATTGATTCCAGAATAATACCAATTCATTTCATCTCAGCTTCCTCTCATCATCATAACAACAACAGAAAAAAAATCTCATATGCTGGCTTGCCTATCCATGGGTGAGACAACAAACTTGGAGCAGGAGGTTAAAATGTTTGCCCGACCTTTCATTATGCTGTGTCACGTTGCCCCTTTTTGTCCTCAGTTTGAAACTAGTGTACGAAATACACACAAACTCACACACGCACAAAATACAATCTGGTTCTTGCAACTCATAATCACGCTAAAGCCCAATGGACCCGATGGACTTGGTTTCTCGGTTTCCTCAGGTTTTTTTTGGCTATCACCACTTCAATTATGAATGAAGACGTTTGATTACACGAGGAAGAATAGAGCAGAGATTAGAGGGATCTGCTATATTGTGAGTGTGTGCGCACGTCTGTATAATCAGTACCTTGATGGTGCAGGTTAAAATGTTGCCGATTACACTGGATGAGAGAGGATATGGATAGAATACAAAGAGAAAAACTCTTGTTAGCCATTTTTAAATGGATATAGATTAAAACTATAAAGCGGTGCAGCCATTTGTGGAGATGGAGATGAAATGTGAATATTGTATCACATGCAGAAACCTGTGAAAACCAATAATAGCCATTCAGCGATGCCAAATTATTCTCCCAATATGACTTGGACAACCTAAAATTTCCTTCCTGAATAGCGCTGTATTCGAGGAAATCAAGAAGCCTAATGACACATCAAAGGATGTGTACACTCTATGTTCCTGTGACCCAGATTCGAGCGATGTAGGCTCAATTATTATGCTGTCAAAGGTGTGTGTGTGCATACATTTCTGCTCAAGTGTGTTTTTTGCGTAGGTGTGCAGATATGAGCTCTCCTTTGTGTGTCCCGCTGAAGTCACTGCTTTAATTAAAGCATGAAGAGATGTAAAATGCATGGCCCCCAGGTTCACTGTGCCTTTTCTTTCATTATTAAACCATCTAAAGCCAATGACAAATGGTAAACAAAAACAATCCGTCTTTGGGCTCATTATTTTTCATTTTTCCTCTGCCGCAGATAAACTTATGAAGAGACAACTTTGTGCAGAAACTTGACATTCTGAAGAAAAGCCTTTTTAGACTTGAAGACTCGGTCACACTCGAGTCTTCACACACCATGATGGGACCGGTTCTGACATAAACGGTTCTGACCGGTTCTGACATAAACGGTAGTAACCAGGCCGAAAAGCAGCACACATTTCTGTGCTTTTTTTTTCCTGAGATGTGATACACTTTAGATTCTAGCCAATCATTTTACGTTTCCAAGGATAGTAGGTGGGCCCATCTTGTAGAGCAGAGCTACAGATTAAAAATGCCCAAGGTGAAGCAGTCAAAAGTCTGGCTGTACTTCACAGCAAAAGACGCAAACTCAGCAGCCTGCAACAGGTGGTTTAAGGTGATACTGTGATACTGTGCAAAGGAGGTAACACCTCAAATCCGATGAAACACCTGGTGACGCATAGCGTTTTTTTAAAAGCCGAGAAATGCGCCGTATTTGATAGCTTGCTGCGAGACCTCACACCGGGCACATCTACTGCGGGTGTAGTGCCTGTTATCGGACCCGGAGTTAGCAACATCCCCCAAAAACCCGAAGAGTAGAGTCCTGGCCCCTAGCCCTGTCAGTGTAGCAGAAATGATGACGGATGATGATGCAGCAGCAGCCGTTCTTCTCTGCGTGAGTCGCTTAATGTTGTTCGTGTGTAATTTACGTTGAGTATGCTATCCACGTTATTACATTAATGCACGTAAGGTGAAGTAGCAAACATCATCATAGCTACATACGGCTGTCTTCTTGTTTGATGGCAGATACTCCCTTCACCCTGGCCAAAAAGGCTAAAATGACCAAAGAAAAAGTGGAAAACAGTTAAACATGAGAGGTTTTTGGACAAAGTTTGTGTTTTTTCCATTGTTTAAGCACTGCTGATGTCACGGGGCAGAAAGGGACAAGTTATCTAAGTTTTTTTACTGTGCATGTTTTTGTTGTGTTTTATCTTTTTAATGTTTTAATATTGTACATTGGGTTATTTTTATGAGTTTTACTGCATGTTTTAATGGTATTTATTTGGTGACTTTTCCTGGAAAGACTCCGCCCCTACCTGATAATAAACTGATCACACCTGCGAGAGATCCCAGAGAGGCCAATAAGAGGGCCTGACAGACCACAGGAAGTGGTCGACCGAGAGGCAAGAGAGGACCGAAGCATGAAGGCACCGATGAGTGTCACGGGAACCCACGAGAGCCTGGAGTGACACGGAGGCTTAAGAGATGAGGCCTGAGAGGCCTGACGTGAGGCTTCAGGGTGAAGTCACAGAGGCATGACACATGGCGTGGGACATGAGGCCTGACATGAGGTTTGAGAGCGACACGAAAAGAGTGACACATAAGACTGTTGGAGCTTGGCGTTCCAGAGTGCACGATACAGCACCAGCGACTAGGGACGCGGAGCGAACAGTCGGACGGCAGTAGCAACAAGAGCCCAGCTTGTGCACTGCGGGAGAGCAGAGGCGGCGAGACAGCTGGTGCCGATTTGCAGTTTTAAAGAGGTGGCGGGCGGAGTTGAGAGCTCTGCCCACCCGGGGTAAGTCTTCGACTTATCCCCTTTTACGAATGAAAACTGCCTGAAAAGAATAGTGACTGCCGCTCCCTCCCTTTCTTCAGCGTACCGGGACGCGGAATGCGGGGAGGAAGGCGAGGACTCCGCTGGGTTTCCCTTTTACACCACTTCGCTGGATTTCTTAGTTCTGTAAATTAATGTAACCCTTGGCCAGGGTTGTTTTAATTCATTTTACATTTTTAACTATTTAAATATAATACATTGTATTTTAATTATACAGTTTTTTAATCGTATGCTTTCCCTTGGCGGCTCCACTGCTCTGTCCGTTTGGAGGAAGGTTTCCTTCCTTTAGAAAAAACACTGTGGAAATAGAATCACCTTCCCTCCATTACACTTCCAGCCAAGAGTGATACCATATATGCCCTATAGCTGCAGAAAAGGCTAACATTGTTATCTTTTTACAAAAAAACAGCTGAACATGAGAGGTTTTTGGACCAATTTTGTGTTCTCTATTCTTGAAGTACCGGTTTGAGCACTGTTTAAGCACCGGCACCGTTTCAAAAGTACTGGTTTTGTACTGGTATCAGATAAAACCTAAACGATACCCATCCCTAATGGTGACTACTGATTCCAGTAAAAACAGTTTTTACTGTTTTTACAGTGGCGGGTCATCAAATACACATTAAGCTATCTTTACTGGGGTTTGCTTCACAAATATTGAACCTTCATGATTTGAAATCTGTATTCTATTAATGCATTTGTTATGAAACGGCCTCTGCCAAATTTATGACTTTAAATTTAACTTCAGACCCTAACTCATGACCAGCCTACAGAACAGGAAGTCTTGGTCCTGGCATCCATTATAACTGCAAGAGGCAAACTCATTAGATGCTAGCGTCTGCCACCTCTAAGGCAGGATCTGAGACAGACTGGTTATTTGACACAAAGTGGTTTTGAGCAAAGATTCAATGCAAACTGTTTATGGTCTAAGAAACTAAGTCAGCCAGGAGGGTTGGTAAGTTACTAGATTTCTATGTAGGTTACTATGGAACGATGGTACTGAATTGATTCAGAGAACAGTCTGGATTGGAAGAGTTGAAGGTGGAGCAGGTCATACCAGTGAGGGCCACTTGTTTGGTCCTTGAAGCCAGGGAATGATGGATGGTTGACAGATAGATGTGGACAAGATCCTGGGATCTTAAATGATCCAGGGATCACAACTTGACCGGGCCAGGAGAATAAGTCTGGTTGCAAGGTTGGCCTTCAGCTACACAGAAAAGTCTGGGAGGTGAAAATCTGGAAAGAAATGGGGGCTTGAGTTGGTCCATATATATGAGGCTAAAGGGAAACAGGTGTGGTGGCTGAAAAGCAGGAAACCTAAATCTCCATCCAAGACTGGAGACAGGGCCAGCCAACCCAGCCTGGATCTCAAACAACAAACCAGTGCAGGGCTATGATCGTTGCCCAATGGACTACCAGAACTAGTCACATCTGCAGCCTAGAAATATTCAAAATGTGCTCATGAAGAGGAACAAAGGGCACACTGGCGGCAGCAGTGTCACACGAAGCCTTGGATGAACCGGGATGTTCGTCTCCTCCTGAAGGCCCGCAACACCGCCTTTAGGTCAGGAGATGCACACGCCTACAGTACAGCCAGGGCTAATCTAAAGAAGGGCATCAAAAAAGCCAAACACCATTACAAAAAGAAGGTAGAAGAACACTTCTCCAACTCCAACCCCCGACGCATGTGGCAAGGACTCCAGACCATTACAGACTACAGGACCACCAAACCCTCCCCCGCATCCTCTGATGTCTCCTTCCTCAACGAGCTCAACAACTTTTATGCTCGTTTTGAGCGAGGGAACCCCACAACCACAACCAAAGCAGACATGACGCCAGACCACCAACCTCTGACTCTCTCCCCCACCGATGTAGGAGCGGTGCTGAGCAGGATCAATGTCCACAAGGCTGCAGGCCCTGATGGCATCCCCGGGCGTGTTCTCAGAGCGTGTTCTGGGGAGCTTGCAGGAGTGCTCACAGACATATTCAATCTGTCCTTGGCCCACGCTGTGGTACCGGCCTGCTTCAAATCCACCTCCATCGTCCCGATACCCAAAAACTCCAACCCATCTTGCCTCAATGATTACCGCCCAGTAGCACTCACCCCCATCATCACTAAGTGCTTAGAGCGACTGGTCCTAGCACACTTCAAATCCTGTCTCCCCCCACCCTGGACCCCCACCAATTCGCATACCGCCAGAACAGGAGCACAGAGGATGCAGTCTCCATCGCAATGCACTCTGTCCTCTCACACCTGGACAACAACAACACCTACGCCAGAATGCTGTTTATAGACTTCAGTTCAGCATTCAATACAATCCACCCCTCACAACTCATCAGGAAACTGACAGACCTGGGCATCAGTTCCCTCATCTGCAAATGGTTACTGGACTTCCTGACCAACCGCCCCCAACATGTCCGGCTGGATAACCACTGCTCATCTACATCACAATGAACACCGGTGTACCACAAGGCTGTGTGATGAGCCCTTTCCTCTACTCCCTCTTCACCCACGACTGCAGACCTGCTGATGGTTCCAACACCATCATTAAGTTTGCAGATGACACCACGGTGATTGGCCTCATCAGTGACAACGATGAGGCCGCCTACAGGGAGGAGGTGGATCGTCTGGCTGAGTGGTGCGACAGAAACAACCTGCTGCTTAACACCGAGAAGACCAAGGAGCTCATCGTGGACTACAGGAGGAATGCTGACCCACATCCACCCATCCACATTAAGGGGACGGCTGTGGAGCGTGTGAGCAGCTTCAAGTTCCTGGGAGTCCACATCTCCGAGGATCTCACCTGGACGACCAACTGCTCCAAGCTGGTCAAGAAGGCTCACCAGCGCCTCTTCTTCTTGAGGACTCTGAGGAAGAACCACCTGTCCTCAGACATCCTGGTGAACTTCTATCGCTGCACCATCGAGAGCATCCTGACCAACTGTATAACAGTCTGGTACGGGAACTGCTCTGCCTCGGACCGGAAGGCGTTGCAGAGGGTCGTGAAAACTGCCCAGCGCATCGCCGGAGCACCACTTCCTGCCATAAAAGACATCTACAGGAAGCGGTGTCTGAAAAGGGCTGGGAAAATCATCAAAGACCCCAGTCACCCATCACATGGACTCTTCACCCTCCTGCCCTCTGGGAGGCGCCACAGGAGCCTCCGGACTAAGACCACCAGGTACCGGAACAGCTTCTTCCCCACAGCTGTCAGACTCCTGAACTCTGCCTCCTGACATCTGACCCACGTTAAACTCATGGACTGAACATACACACACCCACAATGGACAACTGTACCCTCAAACACACAATAATAACATGGACTGAACCACCACTCACAACCACTAGCACTTTATATAGCCTCTGTAGAAACTATCTACACCCTCACTTATCTTAACTGCACTACTGTATAGCTCTGTGTAAATAATCATTCTGTACATTCGATAATCTTTAATCCTACAACTGTTTACAACTTGCATAGTTCCCATTTCTGTATAGCTGTATATCTCAGATTCTGTAAAGTTATTTATTTCATATTCTGTATAGTTTTTCATATTTATATCCTGTTCATAGCCTGTACATAGCTTGTACTCACTACAGCCTGTACATACTTATAGTTATAGAATATTCACAACATACTTCATACCGTGTACATTATAACATACCATAATAGACCCATTTCTGTAATATACTCACATATCTATATTATTGCTAATATATATTGTAATATATCTATATCACTAAAGCACTTCTGGATGGATGCAAACTGCATTTCGTTGCCCTGTACCTGTGCAATGCAATGACAATAAAGTTGAATTCTATTCTATTCTATTCTACATACTGTGTCACAAAGATGCAGATAACGTGCAGTGATTCAGCAGACAAAATGCAAACCTAAGTCTCCTGTCAACTGATATTTCTGCATTAATGTGTTTGCACCATGAGTTTTAGTAAACAGCATGCTGAAAGCATATTTACTAAAGGCCAGTATTAATACTTTATATTTTGCAGGCAAAGTAGAAGCCTCCCTATGAAGCTAGATTGCAGTTGGGTTAATAGATGGTCCTGCAGTGCAATATATTCTAAGTGCTCAAATTACTGCATCAAAAGTGAACTTTCTCATGTTGATTAAATGTCTAAGAATGAAGGGCAATGAGGGAAAAAAAGATTATACCAGTCAGCTAATATTAAAACCTTGGGCAGGTGAACACAACTGGTTTCTCACTAAGATGCAAAGTTCTGCACGAATACCTCATGCCCTGGTATTTATGTGAATGTTACTTTGACACAAACCAACAGCCTAAACACCGTCTCAGACCAAACATCCCCCCACCCTCCCCTCTTCTAGTGGCGCTCCCAGATGGCTTCAGTGTACCTGAGCACATCAATACTTGTGGAATACACAAAGAATCCAAGGTGCTAACTCAAATCAACAGATTTAGATAAGTGCCATTTAGTCATCTTTTTTTCTTCTTTTATGACTTTATGCAAATTCTACAACGCACCCATCCTGCATCTACTGCACTAAATCCCTGTGGCACGAACTACAGGACACTGTCATATGCCTATGGATCAGAGCTATTTTAGTATGTGCAAGAGGGAGAAACACAGTGTTATGCAGTTGGTTTTAATGCTATGGCTGATCAGAGTAAGTTACTGACCTTTTTTGTGATAAAACCTGCAAAATATAATGTGGACAAGGTTACCACCGGTCATGTTATTTCTGGAACATTATGAAGTTCTTGGCTGCAAAACTCAAGGAGCCTGGGAAATTTGATTTGTCGTATTCTCTAGAGAAGTTAGTGAATATAATCAAATAAGACACATTACCGAACCAAGTATATTTTTAACTCCTTCTTGGAGGTCATGTTCAGCTGGATTTTACCGCAGCAAGTGCGGCCGCTGCAAAAACAAAACGGTTTACAAAAAAGGAAGGGAACGATGCATTTGAGTTACGTTCAGAGTAATTTTATATTACAGTAAAGACGGGGCTGTATGTTCTATTAATGGCATCTCTGGAAGAAAGACAAGCAATGGTTGACACCTGTCACAGAGGGAAAAGAAGAGATAAAGGTGTGAAGGGGAGGTGTATAAAAAACAGAAGTATTGTCAGCAGGACGGCATGATGAAAATATCTGCTTTTGGAGTAAAACACTGTGAGAATGAAGTCTGTAAAGAATAAACAGTGAGAATGAAAAAGAAGCTGGGAGTGGGGAGGGTAATTTTCAAGAGGAGCATGTTATGATATCATGTACTTTTATCCCAGTTGTTTTTATTTGCCTCTGGGGTTTATTATTATATCCTCTGCAAAGCAGCACTGGCACATATGGAGGCTGCCACTCAGTGCTGCAGCCAGTAGTGCTCTGCTTGTAGCTATGAATTCATTCCCTTCCACAAGTAGCTATTCATATTAAAACAAGCAAAGATATGAGAGGGAGAGGACATATTAAAGTCCGACGATGTCTCGCACCCCCGCCCACATACCCGTCCATCCATCCAACCATTCATCCATCCTGTGGTTCTCCTCTCTAGCCATGTGTAGCTTTGGTTTTATTAAACAGGGAGCGGAGCCAAGCTCCAGCCAAATTTGGACAGAGACAGAGAACATCCCTGTGTGCACGGAGGCAACGAAGATGAAGTGAGAGAGGAAAAAGAAAGATATCTGTGGACGGTCCAGATGGAGACTCACTAGCCTTCTCACCTCGCGTTGGGTGTGATGCCTGCGCGTGCGTGTGTGAGCGCGTGCGTCGTCTGAGATCCATCACCCAATCTGCCAGCAGAGGCCGAGCTCAGCTTTATCTCATACTAAAAACTGGCTCCGAGCTCCTCTAATTGGCTTGAACGTTGCCGCCATCCGTCCATATAGTTCTGTCAGCGAGGGAGCTAGTCAAGCATGATCCATTGGCCTGCCGTCTGCACTCAAACCTATGTGAACCTCTTCACATTATGTCGGTGCGATTGGTCCCTCTGGGGGCAATCTTTGAGGCGCCTATAGGGAGAATTAAATCTGAGTTACCCTAAAGTCCTCAAGACTTCACTCTACATTTTCTCCTGCCATTCCTGGGTGCTATCTAGGTTTAGCAGGCCTCTTCCGGCGCCGTCGTCGCTTCCTCTGTTGCTCCGTCGCCTCCTCCTCCCCTCTTTTGCTTCCACGAATCTTCAATCACTCATTCTTCTTCCTCCACACATCTTTTTTCCCCCCCCCCCCCCCCCCCTTGATGTGTGCAATCCCTTAATCCTCTTCATCTCACATGCGTTTGGGTTCCTTTCTTTCTTCCTCCGCTATCATTGCCTCCTTCTCACACCTTTCCCGACTCTTGCTTTTTTTTGCCTCTGTTCTCTCTTGCAACCTAGCATCCATCCCTTCTTCTGTCCAATCACTGTTATCCACCATAGTCTGTCATCATCCAGTCATTATTACCCTGCCCCCCCCCACTCTGTGTCTTTCTCATCCGCCTGTGACCTTTCTTCCCCTCTTCAGCTGTTCTCATCACGGCTGCTCTCCCCCTCCTTTTATCTGTCTGTCAAACATAATCTGTCTTCTCATTCCTTCATCGTCGCTATTCTCCGCTCTTCGCCTGATCTTTCTGTACTTGTTCATATGCCATCTGAGAGCTACATAACGTGGCTTGATGTTTACCGTCTTTCAACAGGAATCACTGCTTTATTAATGTTTTTATTGGGTGTCATAAACGCCAGTGTTCCAGGATCTCTGGGACAATATTTGCTTAATTATTCGGGCTCAGATATTGCCATTTAATGAAATTTGAAACATAATAAAGAAATCACATCATGGAGGCAAGCAGATAACTGATTATATACTGTAAAGCCTCTCTTCTCCTGTTTGTGGAGACATCACGGAGTTTAAGAACAGTCTATTAAATGCCACTTAATTATATGATAAGACGAGTAAAGAGCACAGACACATACACACAGAGGGTGATGAAGATAGCTATGATAGACACAAATGCATTAATGAGAACGCACACACACAAATACATGCATAAATCATCATATACACTCACACAGAGAGCTTAGTGAAGTCCCTCTGGAATCACTTTCTAAAGAGAGGCCTTCTGTGTCATATTAAAGGGAATTACAAGTAATAATAAGTTATTATAGCAGCACGACTCTGAGAATGGCAATGAACAACACTAAATGAAACCATAATAACTGTAAATATGGACATTTTAATGAATTTAAAATGGATTAAATGGCAGTTATAATCAAATGTGTACCATAGAGATGAAGTCGCTGTAGCTGTCCAAGTTAGCACTGCAGGTGAACATTTTAACTAACATCCTTAATTAGTAATTAAATTATTAAAAGTTTAATAAAGCAGTATACACTGGAATATGCGTAAAAATACCATATCAAATTTTTGATTCGATCTGTTAGCTTCGTAGATTGAAATGTTTTTGTTGAGCTGAGTTTGGATTTCTTTTTTGATAGGGCTATAAACATAAAAAAATAATGTTGGCAATCAGAAAAAGTCCAGTTAAGGTGTTTTTTTAGGAGCTAAATGTTCTGAATATAGTCAGGAAATTAACAAGTTAGATGGAAGCGCTATGAATGTATTAAAGTGGAGATTTCCACCTCAGAGTATGAGGATAAAACAAAAAGTTGTTTTGAGAAGATGGTGTCCACGTACACTGACTCTTCCTGTAGCTTCTCCATCAGAAGCAGCGGCTGGATCCTGTTTAAAGCACATGAGAAAAAGAAGGTGATCCATTCAGCTGTTATTAACGGCAGCATACAGATACCATACCGTGTCATCCACTCCCAGATTTGGTCAATATGCAACCTGTTGAAGGGACTGTTTCACTTATTGGATCTCTCCACACTGCTCACCGGTTGCCTGTCTGTCTCCTTAAACACATCGATGTTCTTCACAGTAGCAGTGGGACGATCAATCCAAATATCGATAGCATTGATACCAACACTGGTATTGGTATCGGATTGGTACTGGCACTCTAGGATTGGCACTTTGCTTCTAACCTCCTCTAAATTCAGTATGTAGCCTGCTTAAGTGTTTTAAATTATTTATTTTATTTTGGAAATTAAAACACGTACGTCACTCACGCAGTATGCCAAATGTCTGAACCTTTTCGTATCACATTAAAACAACAGAAACAGACTCAGTGTGCTTCACAGACACATTTACACTCACAAACCCAGTTTCAAAATGCATGAAAAGTAGAAAGGTGCTTTTTGTTGTGTTAACTATTGTGAAAAATAAAACTCATAGTTGATTTAATTCAGAATTTGTTATTAAAATGTGTTCAGAATTTGCAAATTGGTGATAATTCCTCTGCTAAATCAGTGGTTCCCAAACTTTTTTTGTTAGGCTGCCCTTTGTTTTACAAGAAAAATCTTCGTGCCCTCCCACCACCTAAACACACACACCCATATTTTGTTTTCAAACTGCATTGCGGTTTATGCCACACCTCAAACATTTAGTAAACAATTAAGCAAATACAAGGAAACTGCAATAAATTACAGGTAGTAATGAAATACACTACTAACTCTTTTATGCTACCTACACGGGTATTTTTGAAAACGCAGCTGTTTCGTCCACACGTAAACGGCATTTCGAATCACCGAAAATGGAGATGTTTTAAAACTCAGTTTTTGCGTTTACCTGTGGACGAGGAATACAGAGTTCGTCACGCAACGTCAAAGGTATGTGCCTTTTTCACGTCACGCTGTGCGCCACATTTTTGTTTACACTACATGATTTTCTACAATGGCGGATAGAGAAAAAATACTGTTACTGTTAATCTGACTATCTGCAGTTTTTACACGCTTACATATACACACGCAGTTAATGTCCCTCTATTTACAAAGGCAGAGGCGTCACGGTGTGATTATTTTACATGTAGTTGTTTTTTTCTTGTGTAATAATATTCAACATTGCTATCAATATCTTTTTCAAAAAATGCCTCTCTGTGCAAAATGGGTTCAAAAGCATAAACAGCTGTGGGATACTGTTGGTCCGTGATTTGAACCGGGGGAACAAATCGTGGCAGAATGATCCTGATATTATTTGGATCCCACTGTAACTTAACTGTATAAAAAGCTAACATCTCTAAAAGGTCCAGAGTAGTTAGTCATTACAAGAAGTGTTTGTGAACTAAAAATCACGAATGTGGGATACTGTTTGTCCCTGATTTGAACAGCCCAGCGCTGCTCCCGACGCAGGGAAAACTTATTCTGCAGGGAGACCTACCTTGGCACTTGTGCAGGTGAAGCGAAAGGGAAGACATGCTTCACCATGTTTTCTAGTCTTTGGCTTGGAAGGAAGTTGGTTTGGAAACATATTCGGCGATGCTTCATCTCCTGCTTTGCATTTGTGTGGTCGGGGTCGGGCCCCAAACTTTGGGAACCTCTGTCCTAAATCATTGACACACTGCTCCTCCCTATATAAGCTACCTTTATAAGTTAAAACTGTTGGTATCAGCAATACTAACCCTGTATTTACTTGGTATCGGATCAATCACGCACACTACAGTTCCACACGTCTGTCATGCTGTTCTGCACATGCTTGGCTGCCAGCTTCCTCCTGTTGGAGTCCTTGCATTTGAGCTTCACCCTCGGGTCACATCGCACTCCTCCCTGACTCCAGACCTGAAAGCTTACTTCTTTTTATCAAGCAGTTCTGTCAGGTCACTAATGATCCAGGGTTTGTTTTAAATGTGCTCTCCGTGTGTTTCACAAAGTTTTCTCCAGCCTGCAGACTTAAATCACCCATGCACTGCCTCCATAGCTTCATTTGTCAGTGAGATGTGATTAAAATCAATTTTAATTACTCTAAAATCACTAGAATGCTATGCTGGGTTGCCAGGTGTGCGACAGTGGAGTGAGTGACATTTCATGCATCAGTTAAGAGACCAGCGCTTGCTTTAGTTTAAGGAAAAATCAGAGCACCTTAGTATTCATTTTTCCATGAATAGTGTACCATTTTCCATGAAATGTGTACCATGTAATATTACTCTGTTACAATAATTATTAAAATTATGTTATTAACATTTTCCTTATGTACTTTGTACAGAAATCATTAAAAGTATGCAGATGATTGATACTTGGGACAGTGATTTCTGGGGAAGGTGACTCCATGAAACACTAAGAAAATAAAAAGCTGTTCCTTCATGTAGTTTATAGTCATAGAACAACAGTTTATTCTGGTTTGTTTAAATCATATTGTCCAAACATCTTCTCAACGCCATGTTCTTTTATATCGCAGCTGAGAACGTTCCCACCAACGATAATATAGTTGCACTTACCTCATAAATGGTCTCTTCTCAGATATAGCACCTTTAAAGGTAAAATCTCTATTAATTGGAGCACACTCAGAAGCCTAAGCAGACAATGGTGTAATCAACAGTGAACCAGTGGGGCACCGAAACCTTTCCTGTGAGCACAGACAGGGAGAGAGCCTGGAGGAGGCGGGGGGAATGAAGGATGTTACCTGGGTGCTTGTCTGACAGTTCTTCCTCTCTGTGTCTTCACCCCTGCTGGCAGCACTCATCAACAATATTAATCAAAGTCTGATGCCTGCTCAATTAGACTGAGGCTCTGCTCAACAACAACTAAACAACACAGAGCCTCAGGTGCACACGTATGCACACATACATAAAATTACATGTATAAAGCAAATGTGCACACTCAGTAGTCACAAGGTAGAACCACTTATTACCTCTCAGGCTTCATACATAGATTGTGTTTTGTTATTGTTGTTCAATTGTCAGCAGCTTGAGTGGCAATAACATTCAACTTTTAAAAATTCAAAGACAGCCCAAAATCATGTAACTGCCGGTGGCACAGCGAGAAGAGAGAAAGATAGATGCCAATCACAATGCAATGGAGGTAGATCACACAGGGGAGAGACTGGAGGAATCATTAAGGTTTACCTTAACTGGTAGTCAGGGTGAACTAGGAATAGTGGGTTGAAGTCCCTAACCGTATTGTTGTTAGCTCCTATATGTGACCACCAACCACAAACCAAAACCCTACTTTTAGATGGTCTTTTCAATCCTCGGAAAGGTTCTGGACACAGAATCAGAGTGGGCTACGTTCAAAGCTTCCACTGTAGAAATGCTGTTGGATTTTCTATTTTTCCTGTTAAGGCAAAATTCAATAACAGACATGAAGGAGGCTGTCAGCTGAAGAAGGTCCTGGGATCTCATGAAGTAGCAGACAAATAGATGGAGGCCAGTAGGTCTGTAGCTTTATTGTTGTGGAAGAAAGCCCCGTTAAAGTTTGCTGGAGAAGGACTGAGGAAAATGCCTGATCTGTCAGGAGGTGAAAGGAAGACTTGGCTGTGTTTAGTCAGAGAGCCGCTGACTTTGACTGGGTGCTCCAAGTTTAAGGCCACTGTTAAAAGATTTTGTTAGTTGTTGTCGCAAGTGAAGGACTTGAAGTGTCTTGGCTTCTTGTTGACGTCATGAGCATTTTACCACACCGCTTTAACAAAAATGGTGCTGAGCTAGAAAGTAAAGGTTTCAGTTCAAAAGCTGACCTCCATACTCCAAAACTCAGTTCAGTAATATCAAACTTAGAGCCAAGGTGGGCCACTAAGTCCATTTTAAACCCGGCAATACTTAATAGTCTTATGTAAAATAATAAACATAACATTGTTTTTAGATTAGAATTTGGTGAAGCCTTGATTGAACCTTGGGTTTCAGGATAAGGCATTTCTATGACAAATTCCAATTTTAATCAAACCTACCTTAAAGTCCACCTAGCACTAAAAAAACTAGAATTATGAAAGGATTGTGGGAAAATAATATTTAGCTTGTCCTACTGCTGCATCCCTAATGATCCCTACTCCCTAATTTCCCTCAGGATTAATAAAGTATTCTGATTCTGATTCATCATAATCAATCACATCTCAAATGTCATTCTTTCTTGCAATACTCTTAGAATGCGCAGCATTTTGCATTTTTGTCTAACCCTAAAGATCCCAGACAGATCAAAGACCAAATGTCAATTCAGAATGTAATCTACAGAGCAAAAAATAAGCAACAACAATGATGCTGCCCTGAGTCACGAGACACTATATTGGTAAGTCCACTTAAAGCCCTGAGACTGGCACAAAAGAGGCAGGATGTTCTGTATGCTGACGTTATTTATCCACCCTTCATCCTTCTTCCCTCTCTGTACACCCCTCTGTTCTGGCATGTTATTAAAAACAAACAGCTCTATACTCTTAGGATTACCAATGTCCTTGCTGTAGCTCACGCACAGCTGTCAGCCTGTGTGTCACACATCTGCAGACTGAGACGCTAAATCTAATCTGGGGACAATATAAGGCTACTTAACAACTGATACATGTAACTTTGCAGCAATTTTAATCTTTAACAATAAAACCACCTGACCCAAACTTTTAAGACAATGTGCCTCTACAACTACTTCCCTTGAGTCAAGATAAAATGATCTTCAAATGTATTCACAATGTCATCTGATTCTGTCATAACCAGTGTTGGGTAAGTTACTTTAAATTAGTAACTTAGTTACATTACTAGTTACTTTTATCTAAAGTAACTCAGTTACTTCAAGTTACTTGTTACTTTCAAAGTAACTAGTTACTAGGGAAAGTAACTTTGGTTTTACTCAGAATTCTCTCGTTAATGTGTTGCTTCCGTAACTGGATACCCAGCAAGAGTGCCAGTCTTCTAGCTTGCTTACTTGCCACAAGTGCACTGTGCCACCTACCAATAGAAAGGAAAAGATAATGTGCATATTTCTATGAGAGAAATCCCACGCCTGGACCGTCGTTCACCGCTGCCATGATTCTAGCCTACGTCACAGCGTTATGTGTGCTTTTTACATCCAACACAAAAACTGCAGTCGTGGTGCTTTCGATTGTACTCAGAACTCGGAAATTCTGCCTTCTGAATAGAAGATGTAGGCAACACCAGACTGCAGATGAGCTGCATACAGGGCTGGACTGGGACAAAAAATCGGCCCGGGCATTTTGACTGACCGGCCCACCATTATAGGAAAAATCATAAAGCCTTTGAATGAAAACAAACACTGTTGTGACAGTGATGTACACTGTCTTGATGGTATATATGTATCAATCTATCAATCGTTTGTTGTAAGACTCAGATAATTATTTTTTAAAAGTGAGACATTTTAAATGAGAATAAGAAAGTATTTCTTTGTGCCCCCCTCTCCCTGTTAATGCCCTACCTGGCCCCCCTGGCAACACTTTGCTAGACCTGCCCCTGCACAATTACCAGCTGTCAGCTACGTAAAAAAAGGATCCTGGTGTTATTTGTCTCTCAGAAACAGTTCATAACTTCCCTTCATGTCACCTAAAAGGTAAACCTGTTTCTCCATCACCTGTTCAGCTCTGATGATTCAGTAAGGACATCTCCTGGTTTCATCTTCATGTTTCCCTCTCACCACATATTCAAACCGATATCATGACCAGCACTTTTTTACAGCTGTGGCTCCAGCAAACATCAGCTGATACTAGAAATTAATATTAAATAAATTCTAACAACAGCTGATCAAGCTTAAACGTGCTTCTGTTGTTTAGTGTGACATCCGCTGGTTTCCTCTTTCTGGCGCAAAGTGGGCGATAAACAAACAAGAGAGAAAAGCCGATCAGCTGATCATTGATCAGTTTCATGATTGAAGTAGAAACAGGAGAGGGAGGGAGAGAGAATGAGAGAAGAAGAGGCAGCTGTGCAGCTCCAGATTTGTGTCTTTTTCATTCTAGCTGAAGTATGGGTCAAATCGCATTCCTTTTCACCTCAATACGAAACGTGTAATATTTTCTTTAAATACGGGACGATTCCGTTTTTTAGGGGACGGTTGGCAACTCGCATAATTAACCTTATGAACAAAATAAAGTTCAACATCAGTAACATCATAGCACCCACCCAGCTGTGTAGAAACTCCATCATGCTAGCTAGTACGCAGTACGAAAAAGTCAGCATAACGAAAATAAACTCCACCTAAACTTGGTTTATATCTGACCCAGAAAGACTGCAGGTCATAACTTCTTAACTGAAGTTCAGTTCTCCTGACACTCGGACCGGCGGCCGCGGCCTTGTGACTCACCTCCTCCTGCCTCCCCTTTCCCTCATCCACCTGCTGGCCTCCACCACTTGCTAATGTTACTGAATCTGTGGAAGCTCCGTGATAGCCACCACACGAAGTAACGAATAACGAGCCTATTTAAATCCCAGTAACGAGTAACGCGTTCCTGGTTTTGGCATAATAACTAGTTACCGTGCTCGTTACTACAATAATAACGTAGCTACTGTAACGCATTACTTAATAACGTGTTAGTCCCAACACTGGTCATAACATTATGAGTGCCTGCTTAATATTGGGTTGGTCTCCCTTTTGATGCTCTGACCCATCTAGGAATGGATGCCACTAGACTCTTGAAGGTGTGCTGTGGTATCTGGCACAAACTTGTCAGCAAAAGATCATTTAAGTCCTGTATGTTGCAAGGTGGGGCCTCCATGGATCGGACACAGATCAGACCAGGACATTCCACAGATGCTTGATTGAGATGTGGGGAATTCAGTGGCAAAGTCAACGCCTCAAACTCGTTGTTTTGCTTCTCAAAACATTCCTGAACCATTTCTACTTTGTGCCAGAGGACTTTATCCTGCTGAAAGACTCCACAGCAATCAGGGAATACTGTTTCCATGAAGAGATGTGAATGATATATGCTTTGATAGTTCGTATGTGTCAAACTAATATCCACATGGTAGGACCCAAGATTTCCCAGGACATTACCCAAAGCATATCTTGGTGCCTGGCACCTCTGGTAAGTGACACACACAGACTAGGCCATACATGTGATGTAAAAGAAAACGTGATTCATCAGCCCAGGTCACCTTTTTTCATTGTTCTGTGGTCCATGTTGGCATGTCTCACGATGGAGAGTGGTTAACATGGGTACCCTCACTGGTCTGTTGCTGTGTAGCCCCATGCACGATAAACTTTGATGCACTATATGCATGTTTCTATCTGAACCACCATTAACTTTTTGGGCAATTTGAGCCACGGCAGCTCGTCAGTGAGATCAGTCCATGCCAGCTTTTGCTTCCCACATGCAATCGTGAGTCTTGGTCACCCATGACTCGGTCGCTGATTCATTACTGTTCCTTCCTCAGACCACTTTGGATAGATATTGATCACTGCACACTGAGAACCCCCCAATAAAGCTGCAGTTTTGGAAACCCAGTCATCTAGCCGTCACAATTTGGCTCATGTCAAACTCGTTCAAATCCTTGCTCATTTTTCTGGCTTCTAACACATCAACTTTGAGAACAAAATGTTCACTTGCTCTCTAATATGACCCACCCACTAACAGGTGCCATAATGACGAGAAAATCAGTGTTATTCACTTCACCTGTCATTGATACCTGATGAGTGCATATATATAATCACTATAACAGTCTTATATTAGAGTAAGAGCACTACTGGTTTGGGTGGAACGTTAAAATATTCCAACTGGCCAGTGTTAGTCCAAAAATTTGCATGTGCCATTATAGTCAAGCGGAGGTGTGTGTGTGTTCAGCCCTCTTTTCCCACCACACCAAATGCAAAAGACTACACAATAACCTATTTGGGATTAATTTGGCTTTAAGCTGGGCTAAACAGCCAAACCAAAGGACCTTAATGAGGCAATCAGATCAATTGTAACCTCTAAATGAATAAAATATGTGATATGATACATTAACGATCAGTCTACACAGTGTAGTTTCAGACAAGAACTAGTAAAATGTAGTGTAGACTCTGGGACAGCTTGTTAGTTTTGAAATTTGTCAGACACTGAAATGGAGATTCCACATGGATGCTCAATTATCAAGCAAACAATGCCAGGTCCTCATGTCCTTGCATTTGCTAGTCACACATGACAAGAACCTCTATCAGTGTCTCTGTAAAACTACCAACCCTAGTTCAAAACAACAAAAAGGCACCATCCTATTCTGCACGTAATTGGAGATAAAATATCTGAATTTCAGGAGCAGTATCACACCTCCAAACACACTCCTTCCAGTTCTTATCTATATACAGAGATGGGCAGTAACGCGTTACGCGTTACTGTAATTTGATTACTTTTTTCAAGTAACGAGTACCGTTACTTTCCTGTAGGAACGCTGCGTTACTAAAACCGTGATTTTTTTGCGAGAATGTCTCATGACAGTGACGTAAGCGAGTGCGACGTTCGTGACAACAGCTGTGTGCAGATCAACAATGGATCAGTATGAGCGTGCAGCGTTTAAAGCGTGGAAGTACTGACCTTACTTTGAGTTTGATTCCATAAAAAGTGACAAAAACATTAGTGTCCATTGTGCGTGGGAAGAAAACTTCTTTTTACACCGAAAAAAACCCCTAAACAAGCTCCGAGTGCGCAACGACGTAATGGGAAATTCACAGAGAAACTTGCGGATTCTTCCACTGACCGCTGCGGCACACCTGCACCAGGGTAAACCTCCGCCTACGCCACTCCTGCTTTACAGGTGAAAATAGAGCAACAGGACCGCTAGTCTTTGATTTTATTTATTTTCTGCTCTGTTTTACTTGCATCTATTTGAAAGACTGAGTGTAAACAAAAAAAAAATATTTTATTTTATGTGCTGGAATGTGCAGAAAATAGGTTTAAATGTTAAACTAATTTCTTCAAGTCAGAGAATGTTGCATATAATTTCATTTTTGCTTGATGCATAAAGTTAAAAGATTAAAACTGATATTAAAAAAAAGAGACTTTTCCATTTGATTACATTTTGTATGATGGATTATGCAGAAAAAGTAGAATTGGGCTGAAAGATCTATCGCTTTGTCACCTATTCAGGTTGTAAATCGTGTTTTTAAAAAGTAAGTAAGTAATTAATTACTTTTGAAAATAAGTAATCAGTAAAGTAACTGGATTACTTTCTGGGGGAAGTAATCAGTAATTAGTTACTGATTACTTTTTTTCAAGTAACTTGACCAACACTGTCTATATATGATCCCCCAGTTCTACAAGCTGTTCGTTCTTGTTTACGTGCCCCACCCTCCCTCCCCTTTTCAATTCTTTAACTTCTTGACTTCTATTTAGTACATGGGGATCTGTCAGGCCTGGGTGCTGCCACCAGTCCCTTTCGAGGCCTTTCCCAAACTGCAGCTCAATTCATGACCAAGCCATTCACCTTTATCTACTAAAATGCTGTCAAACCTAAAATGAGGACATGGGCCCATCGAGTGAATTGTCTTTTACGTACATTGAATTCTCAAGAAGGCAGACAAGTGTTAATTAGAACAACTAACTATTGTAAAAAAATAAAATAAAATTCCTAAAAACATGTGATGGACTGTGCCTATGGCTGACAGCTGATATATTCTTAGTCACCCAACCCTAATAGCCACAGAGATTGACGTTACCATCAAATGCACTCATCCATTCACTGTGATCATCAGTATGTAGATTTTGTTAAGCCACCGATTAAGTATGATCATAGGCATGCAGGTTTTGCTGCTTCAAGTCACCCACTAAACGTGACCACTGACATGCAAAATTCAGTCTAACAATATGCAAATTGGGGTTGCTAAACTATTAAAGTATGACCACTTGATGCAGTTTTTTTTTCTTCTTCTTTTCTGACATGCACATACAACACCTTTAAAGTGTGACTGATTGGCTAATGGAAGAAGTGCCTGTGATTCTCTGGCCCCCACTTTGGGCCCTCGCTGCCTGTTCTTTATGCATAAGACCAGAGCACTCAGGATAGCTAATGCTAATTCTCTCCCTGAAGAAAGCAATTAGACCACAGCACTCATCTAATGCTCGGTGGAGAAAGTGGGAGGGAGAGCGTTAGTGGGTGGCTGAGAGACAGGGAGCGAGAGGGAGGGTAGCAGAAACTGAGCGAGGGATATGGAGGAGAGAAGGCAGCAAGCGATGCTTTTTTGGCCAACGCACTTCCAAGACCCATTCATTCCTCATCCAATTATGAGTGGTAATAATAATTTCATCAAGGTTTGCTCCTTAAAAAACTGTTGGTCCTGCATAATGAGAGTGGAATTATTTGGCTGGGAGCACAGGGGATTGAGTGTAACTGGGAACAACAGAGGGACAGTGTGTGCATGTGTGTATAAACACAGGTGAGCAACTGCACCGAGGCACCGCTAATGTAATTGAGTTTGAGGATATATTATCAGCACTTCGAGCCAAAGCCAGGACCACATGACATATCTTTAACTTCCATTTTGAACATCATACCTGCACTCTAGGGTAACTGATAATCTGACTCCAACACTGTGGACATCAAGTGCATGTTTGCATGTTACAGGCCATTTTCACAGCACACATTTCGACCTGCCAGTGTGGTATGGAAAGCACAGGCAGAATTAGTGATTTGCCACAAAAGTATACGAGCGTGAACAGACTCAGGAAATTAAGACACCTCCGCTTCTTTGACTCTGAAAAGTCAAAATGTCAACTGTGATAAAGGACACGGGGACATTAGTGAGGTCAAACACCGATCTTAAAAGGTACAGCTTGACAAAGATTCAGTATTTTTTCATTGCAAAGCCGGTGAATGGATCAGACACGTTATTTATACCAGTAGGTGAATTTGCTTTACAGAAAAATTACAGCATTTGGCATCCCTTCACAAAACACACACACCAATTTAAACCTGACACACTATTTGGTCATTAGACAAGATGAATCAAACTGAAAACAGTCTTTATTAGGTTTAGTGACAGCAGCAGGAGCTGTTTTTATAATGCTTTGTCTTGCTTTGTCTTAGGACATACGCAGGAATAAAATTAACTATAAACTGTATTTAATCATTTCGTGTCATTTTAATCTGTCCCGTGGAACCTATTATTGTGGTAAAGATGCTGTGACACCAATACTTTTATATGAACTTTTGCTTATTGTATTCTTAAAGTGAATTAGCATGGCATTTGCTCAAGTACTCTGGTCAGAGGCATAAACTTTGATCATGTCGGCATTGTGGACTAAGCCAGTAATTAATGAATCGTTTTGTCAAACCTCCCTGTTGATCTCCTCTCTGTCTTTGCCTCAAAAGACATCATGTGCAAATTTTCAGTTTTGTTAGCTAACCTGTTGATCTGATTTTGCTGTGCTCCGTCCTACTTCACATTCCTCTAAAACCGGTGGGGGAAAAAATTAATAAATAAAAAATAAGAAGAGAATAACATTTAAACCTTATTTTAAATGCTAAAATCACTGAAATGTAAAAGCATTTTTTTCAACTTTCTATACCTGCGATGTTTATATCCAAGTGAATCTAGAGAAAATGCAAGCCTCTTTCCCTGTTCCTTTATATAGGGGTTTGGTTTAATAGCCTAAAGGCATTAGCTGAGTGGCATCACATGCTTCTAAAAGAAATTTCATTAAGGTCAGTGATCTCCGGTGTAGGCCAGGCAGGTATTCCACATCAAACTGGGAAAAACCATTTATTTTTGGATCTGGTTTTGTGCCTAGGGGCATTGTCATGTTGGGAAGTAAATAGACCCTTTCCTAAACACCGGACATGAAATTGGAGGCACACAGTTGTCTTAAACTTCTTCATTTAGATTTTCTATAAATAGATTTGAGGGAAATTAGATTAAGTTTAAGTTTAAACTAAAGGTTTTGCTTAGTGTTTTTCACTTATTTATTTATTCCTGGTCACTGAGTATATTCTGGGTTTTTTTATGTAAGATATTTCACAATTTACACCACACAAGCTGTAGAATGAAGAATGCTGGAACATTGGTTTACAATTTAACTAAGATAAATGAAATTCACTGAGATTTTTCACCCAAACACACCGCATATCAAACCATTTACTTAAAAATGTAAGTTCTCATGTGGCCAAAAAACTGTAGCAATACAGAAAAAATAAAACAGCATTTCAATCTGCAGCGAAACCTCACAGAAAATAATGAGAGCTCCCAGCACACCAGTTTTCAACTGTTCTGTTGACATCCAAATAATACCATAGCAAGGAAACAATCGACCCATTAAAGCCTTGAGTGTCAAAGCCCACAAAAGATGCTTTTTTGTTTAAATAGTCAGAAATGTGTGATTTGCTTAATGAATTCAAACTGCATCTCCAGAGTGTTAAGTTTGCTACTTTAAAACTAATAATGAGCTTAAAACTTCTTTTAAGGTAATGTTTCTCCTTGTGTACTTCCATTTAAATTAAACATTTTTTGAGTAACAGATGAACAAATGAGATTGCTAATGCAATACATTAAATCCAGCCCCAGAAAAAGTTTCCTCTATGTAAATTCAGAATTTGAGGTAAATAATAGCACAGTCCTGGAGCTGGAAGGCACACAGTGACTAGTTTCTTGACAGTTTTGACAGGGTGCATGATGTGTCACAGCTGAGTTACCGAATATAAATGTTCACCCTCTTTAGACTGGGCATAGCGCTGGCAATACTTAGTTGCAAAAAAAATTGAGTCATTTGGATAAGACAATAATAACATCCTGTGAGTATGAAGCAGGGTTGAGCCCAACTTGCAGTTTTATTTTCTCATATCACATCTGTCAGCGTCAAACACAAAAACACCAAGAAGGAATTCTTTTGTGTGTAAACTCGCTCGGCAGTAGTGCTGATTCTGAGTCAAAGTAAATTACTGTCAGTGTCCACTCGGTGTCGGTGTGATGGACAAGTTGCTACTTGATTATGAACATAAAACATATATAATCTTTTATACCACACCCCCCTCTCCACTCGGAGGCAACGAGCTGAATAAAGATAGCGGAGCAAGAGACGGCGAAGAGCATGCAGGATCTTTTCCTAGAAAGCTGTGCAGAGTGCTGCAGGCCATGAAGTGCGGCGACAGAAAGTCACAGCCGTGATGTTTGTTTTGAGGGTTTGTGGTGATGGTGGTGGTGAGGGATTTTTCAGTGTTGACGCCAAACCTTGATCACTGCAGGACCTGTCATTTTATTGCTTTCTGTTTACTGATGGATTGGGAGTGATGGGATACAATGGGAATGTGTGTGTGTGTGTGTGTGTGTGCATGTGTATGTGTGTGTTCGACTTGTGCTGTCCCCTTTGGTTTTCCCTGTGTATAACTGGGGTTTTGCTGGGTTGTGGTTGTCATCTCATGTCATCTCTAGACTGACATGGCATTAGTACTGCAGGCAGTACAGAACACAAAAACAAAGAAAAGATGATGAGAGTGAGAGCTGAGTTTATATGGAGGATACAGAAAACTGCTGTTGATGGTCTATATATAGTTTATCAGTAAACATTTGACAATAATCCTTTTGCCCCTTTGTGTAGTGTTTGTATATGAAACACTGACATCACCCAGTCGTTATGGACACCAAAATCTGAAGCAGGGATTTTGCTTTGTCCGTGTAAGATTTTTGGTAATGGTAAATGGCCTGTATTTATATAGCGCTTTACTAGTCCTCGGTAAAGAAAGATTGTGGAAGTTATATTCAGCAGCTGGCGCCGTAGTTTAACTGTCTGCTACTGAACTGTTGCTGCCTTTTGTACATGTGTATAGACAAATATGCATATATTCTTATTTTTCTGTGGACAACTATTTAAATGCCAGTCCATTTCTATTATACATAGAGGCTGGTAAGCTAATTCTAAACAACCAAAGGCTCTCTACCAAGGGACTGCAACCCTGTATGGAACTAGAAAATTAATATACATCAAGACATAACTGTGGAAATTTCTGGAGGAAGGTTAACAAAATGACTGCTTTACAGAACCATTGAGAAATGAAAATGGGACAGTAAAGCCTCATTAAGACGAGTCAATTTTTATTTTCCAGTAGTTGGTCACGTTGGTCAGTTGATGACATATTTCCTCACCCCCCCCCCCCCCCCCCCCCCCCCCCCCCCCCCCCCCCCCCCCCCCGCCCCCCCCCCCCCCCCCCCCCCCCCCCCCCCCCCCCCCCCCCCCCCCCCCCCCCCCCGCCCCCCCCCCCCCCCCCCCCTCCAACCTAACAGGAGAAAGCTATGACAAGCCATACAAAGTTGCAAATCTCCTCCACTGCAACACAATGTCTCATCTAAACTGCGTTAGAGAAAAATGTCTATAACGCGTCACCTCTCAGAATTTTTTTAGCTCATGCAGAAAAGGTTTCCAGTTACCATGGGGTCGATGACTGGTCTAAGTCTGCATGAATGGGGCTTTAGCACCAGCTACTACCTCCAGCTACCACTTATAACTGGTTGTTGATTCATCTCTAGGCCTGTTTGACTGAAGTGTAAGTCGCAGTCTTCCCATCTGGCATGTCAGTTCAGTTTCTATACTCTGTGTTAGAGATGGACCGATCCGATATTACGTATCGGTATCGGTCCGATACTGACCTAAATTACTGGATCGGATATCGGAGAAAAATAAAAAATGTAATCCGATCCATTAAATATCACGAAAGCACCTCACATACGCCGTAACTCACCTCAGAACGTTAGCACGTCGGAGCAGTATGCATCACGTGATAGAGTGGCTGTGGCATGCGGGACCTGTCGGTGGTCTGGATAGCATGTGGAGCTTCGCTAGCAACCTGGCATTTCATCTCCGACAAAGTTATCCCCGAGAGAAGTAAAGCAAGTGTGTAAGTCCATCTCTGAATGTTTGTAAAGCATTCCTGCGTTAAGCTTAACGAGCGACTGCCTCTCGCTCTCCGGCTGCTACTTCAATCGTGAAACTGCTAATGATCAGCTGATCGGCTTTTCTGTCGCGAGTCTCTCTTGTTTGTTTTTGGTCCACTTTGCGCCAGAAAGAGGAAACCAGCGGCTGAACAACAGCAGCACGTTTAAGCTTGATAAGCTGTTGTTACAATTTATTTAATATTACTTTCTACACCAGGATCGTTTTCTACGTAGCTGACGGCTGGTAACTGTGCAGGGGCGGATCTAGCAAAGTTTAGCCAGGGGGGCCGATAGGGCATTAACTGGGAAAAGGGGGCACAAAGACATACTTTTCTTTCTTATTCTCATTTAAAATGTCTAGCTTTTAATAAATAATTATCTGACACCCAAAGTTTTAATTTGATGTAAAATGAATAGAAGTCAATTACTGTATATAGTGACTATTAAGTCTAATATATATACCCTAGTAAGCTATAGTACTTTTTCCTTTGGGAAGGTACCATCTGTGCAGTCTGCAATTTTGTTGAAGAAAGATGTTGAATCTATTTAATATTTCTTGAAAAATAATTGATTTCTGTGCATTTTTTTTCACACTGCATCAAATTAAGGTTGATTACGTCGATTAAGCATCATGAGGTGGAGCGTGAGGGGTGGTTCCCTATTTTTTATTTATTTATTTTTGTTGTTGCTGGGAGTTGGAACCCTATTAGTTAGGTTGCTTAATATTTACGCTAAGTACTCTTTAAAATACCAGAATAGGGAGGATGGTGTAGGTTTAAGTTTATTAGATTGATCAGTATTGCTGAACTATGAAATATTTTTGTATACAGGTATAACAGAATAGCTTTAGTGTAGTTGTTGTTTTAAACTTGAGTATGAACTTGCAGACTTGCAAAATGCAGCAAGATATTTTAAAAAACAGTTTTGTTGATTAAAAAACACTATATCGGATTCATATCGGTATCGGCAGATATCCAAATTTATGATATCGGTATCGGACATAAAAAAGTGGTATCGTGCCATCTCTACTCTGTGTTGGTGCTTCCTGTTTCAACCTCCCACACCACACCGGCTTTCATCTGTAGGCTCCAGGGGGGAAGTTTATTCAGAATGTGGGTAAAATATTTGTGGGACCCTAGAAAACACACTATTGTTCCCATAATAAGTGACTCATTTCAGATGCGTTTTGTCTGACCGGACAGTCACAATGTCTGTAATTGCCGGTCCTTGCCTGTGTCTACTCAGATGTCAGTATTACTTGTAAGATGCAGATGTAAATTGAACTGCTGTTTCTACTTCATACAGACAAAAACAAGCTTACACAGGCAAAGTGGGTGGCTTTTATTATAAAGACAGCACTCCATTACTCACATCATTAATTTCAAATGTTTTATGCAGTTCACAGTTAATCAAAATATATAGAATGGCCTGTTACTAACAAAGCTCTATTTCTATTTTATGCCGTTGACAGCCAGTCAGGAGCACTGGGACATTTCTGTGTTCTTAGGGTGGTTTGGGTCTTCAAAACTAAACTTAAACAGAGTTTAGGAAGCCACAGACCCAACAGGATGTTTCACAACAAATCTCGTGCCAGTCAAAGTCAGTAAAACGCAACCATACAGACACATATCTCACTTACATTATTAAAGCCTTTGTTGATTTTCAGCCTATTCCGGTGAGGTGACTGCCTATTCTTAATTTGATCATAGTGACCAAATTGATAACACCACACACCACACACACAAAAACACAACACACACACACAAAACACACACACACAAAAAAAAAAACAAAAACAAAAAACAAAAAAAAAAAACAAAAACAAAAAAAAAAAAAAAACCCAAAACTACTCTCAGACTGCAGGCATACTTGTGGCTCCTTGAGTTTCCAAAAATAGATTAAGGAATGCCTGTGGAACCAGCTAGACTGACGTTGAACTTTCCTTCCTTTCTCCTATAGTTATGGTGGGATCAGGTGACCCTGAAGTACCCCTTAGTTATGCTGCTATAAGCTGCTACAGACTCAAACTGCTCCGGGACTTCCGGTGCTTGTGATACACTGAGTGTTTCTTCCCCACTCCCTTCTTTTCACTCCCCAGGTGGTTATATACCACTGTGGCATGTCATTAAAATGCGTCGTCTTTCTCCCATAGCGTGAATTCTCCCTATGGTCTTGTTTCTCTTTTCGGCTTCCCCTCTCCCCCCAACTGGTTGCAGCAGATGGCTGCCCCTCTCTGAGGCTGGTTTGCCTCATGTTAAAAGTGAGTTTTTCCTTCCCACCATCACCTTCTGATTGCTGTTTGGGAATCATGTGATTGTTGGGGTTTTCCTTTAATATTTCAGGGTCTTTACCCTGCAGAATGAAGCACCGTGAGGTGACTGTTGTTTTGATTTGAAGCTATAAAAAATGAACTTAAATTGAACTGAAAATTGATTTGATTATGTCAACAGTAAGTACAAAAAATTCAAATAGGATTAGCCCATAAAAATAAGGATTCTGGTGGGTTTCCCTCAACTGGATTACACACTGAAAGGAAAACTGGTTTGAATTGGCCTCAGTACAGATACCTGTGACTATTTACCAGTTGTGACTGAGACTTTACACTAACCCAAGCCTGTTTTAAAGGTCAGATGCCCCTCCACCAGGGTGTATGCTGTGGAAAACATTGCATAAGACAAGTTCTGCAGCTACATTTCTATCAAATTAATCAAAAAATGAAACAGAAACATCAGGCAGGTGGGAAATGCAAAGAAAGAGATCTCTCCTCTTCTCTGTCACTGAGCGAAACAGAACGGTAATTTGTTTGCGCAGCAGAGCCTTCATGCTGCCATCAGAACCGACTGGCCTTGACTCAAACCAAACACATCAGCCCCCCCTTCTCCTCCCTCGCCGTCTCCCTCGCCCTGTCTGCCGAACAAAACAAAATGCTCTTATCGAGCAGAGAGGAGGAGGCAGATATTAGCGCTCTCTGATGAATCTGCTGGCCTCGGCCTGGGCTTGCATTTTCCCCTGGCTGATTCAATTACAACATTGAAGCACGGTGCATCGCTACAGGTGTCGTATGGAAATTCAAAAGCAGTTATATTATTTGCTTGAGGCGATCACCGCATATAGGAGATGGCACACGCAAACAAACACACACACGCGCGGACACACACATTGTGTCATGTATGACAGCAGCGGTTGTGTAATTAGACACCAAGTGAATTCTAGAGCAGTAACAAACAGACAGAGAAAGGAGAGGGTCACCTACCTGTGAGGCAGGTCAAACACTACTGCAGCACTGTACATTAATGCCGCCCTCTACATCTCTTGCTCTGTCTTGCTAAAACATTCATTGCTAGTGTTCAGCTCTATAAATAACACAGTGCTGTCAAAGTGTCAGGTGGATTAGGGCACGCTGAGTGTATGAGATGGCCTTAGGGCAGCCCAAGGGACCAGGAGACGCAAGACCTGGAGCAATGAGCTATGGATTACATTCAAATCAATTTTGCTAAAGACTTCATTTAGGTGTTGTTTTAAAAACACACACACCTGAATACCTGTTAACTGGAAGAATTGTAATTTCACAATCAGGAGAATTTGTCTTCTCAAAAGAAAGATGTGACTGTCGGTTTCCAAACAACAAGAAAATATAAAAGAAAGCGTCTTCAAGCTGTGTATTAGAAGTGAGAAACTGTCAGAGTGAAAAGGCATATTATCAAAAAGACCTCAGAAGCATCAATTTTGCGAGTCTCAACACAGAGATCTTTGGCAGCAAGACAGTGACGATTATGTCAACTGAAACGTGTCAGTCTCGCTCTCCTTTTTTTTTTTTTGCAACTATTTTATTTCTGGCACAAGTGTTACAGTCATTTCCTCACTTCAAAAATATCTCATTTATCTCTTTGTGAAATTGTGTGAAAACTGTCCCTGTTTTTCTTCACAACCAACTTTTATATCCTTTTTTTCCTTAACAGCAATCATCCTCGCTCACTCTGCATATTAATGGTGGAAGCTGATCAAGCTGAGGCTTATAGCCAAATTCCTTCGAAGAAATGCTTTCAATTCCGAATCATCGAGCTTCTGAGGGAAGATTACGAGCGGCGTCCTGTGCGCACGGATACAGAGTGAAACACAAGAACCCACACGGATGTAGACAGCAAGCACACACTTGTGCAGTGCTTGGACTTGAGATTGGGAATCGATGCAGTCTGATCAATACTCTAGGATTCTCTGACTTCACACATGGTAGCTGCTGTTAAGACAATGCCACTGGCTCTCACGTTGGAAGTTTTTCTTTTTTTGTGTGTGAATTTGGAAAGCTCTCAAAAATTTTTCGAGTTTGAAAGAGGAGTGTAGGCGAGTCCATATTTGAGTCCTACCTGAGCACTCACCAGAGTTTCTTGTTACTCATGTTTTCCCCGCAGAGGTTTCCTTTTATTCTTTGTTCTGTGTTGTGCTGCCTCTTTTCTTCTTCATGCTTTCCGTCACTGTGTAAGCTTTTCATAGTGACTGCCCCAGGCTGCATTTATCAAAGCAGTCAAGGCACCACAGCCAATTGATTCCCTAATCGAATATCATTATTACCAGCAATTAGCTTGCACTATGACTTCAGTTAAATTTGCTAATTAACAAATGCGGGCTTCTGTGAGTGCCGGGAAAACAAAAGATGTCTTGGTGAAATGTGCAGAGTCGGAGCCCCGCACCAGTGCGTAGCATCCCGTGTCTTTACACGGCGAGATATTTAGGAGCTCCCATTAATCACTTCGCTGTTGTTGTGTTCAACGATCACCGTGGCAACAGGGGCCCACCTGTTTGTATTTGACACTCGCTCAGCAGATGGCCCACCCAAGGCGTGGCGCGGGCTAATTACTGTTGATTCATACACAAAATTCAACATGCTTTTTTTTTTTTAAACATACACATGCTGTCTTTATTGGTGAAAGACAAGGCGGGAGTCACCTGCACCATTTCAAAGGCTCTTTTGCTAATTACTACAATCTGTCATTTATTTCAAAAATGTTATGTAACTCGACGCTACGTTTATGTTACGTGACAAAATTTATCACCTAACACCAGATTTTTCTGTTACAAGTCTTTTTCTGTCAGGAAAAAAGTGGCTCGCTGTTGTATTTTATGTGTAAGTTCATCTCTATACTGTAATAAAAATCATGCTTCGCCGTAGTTTAAGCCAGTACTACCATTTCATGTGATCTCAAAGTCACACCACATCACATGACACTTCAGCTGATAGCGCTTTTAAGCATCTAGTTTACAAATGTTACACAGTGTATGCTATTTAACCCCTTAAACACTGGCATGCATAATAATTACTAGAAAATTCCAATTTTTAAAAAATGTAAAGTTTATTGAACCATCTGGCAAATTTGTTCAGAAAAATGTTTTATATTAATTAACCATATATGAGTTTCAATTTGTTAGGTATTTGTGACAACTGGCATTTTTTAAATGGTTAAAAATGTATTGTGCATTTATTTAGGTTTCAGAGGGGAAAAAAATCACACTGATACATACAGTTTTTGAGACTTCGATATCATCAAATATGATGTACTAGGCCAGTGGTTCCCAAACTTTTTTCGCCAGGCTCCATTTTGTTTTACAAGAAAAATGTTTGGGCCCCCCCGCGTGTGCACATGCACGCGCAAACACATCCTTTAACCACACACACCCATATTTTGCTCCATTGCGGTTTATTTCACACCTCAAACATTTAGTAAACAATTAACTAAATACAAGTAATCTGCAATAAATTACAGGTAGTAAGAAAATAAACTACTAACTCTTTTACGCTACGTCCACACCTACACGGGTATTTTTGAAAACGCAGCTGTTTCTATGTGTTTGGACCTTTCGTCCACGTAAACGGCGTTTCGAATCACCGAAAAATGAGATTTTTTCAAACTCTTTTTGCGTTTATGTGTGGGCAAGGAATACAGAGTTGATCACGCAACGTGAAAGGTATGTGCCTTTTTTCACGTTACGCTGTGCGCCACGTTATTGTTTACATGAGATGAATTGCAGAATGGCAGATATTCAGATTAATGGTATTTTGTCTCTATCTGCAGGTTTACATACTTACATACACACGCAGTTACTGTCCCTCCATTTACAAAGGCAGAAGCGTCACGGTGTAATTATTATACATGTAGTTGTTTTTTTCTTGTGTAATAATATTCAACATTGCTATCAATACATTTTTCAAAAAATGCCTCTCTGTGCAAAATGGGTTTAAAAACATAAACAACTGTGGGATACTGTTTGTCCGTGATTTGAACCGGAACAAATCGTGGCAGGATCAGCCTGATATTATTTGTATCCCACTGTAACTTTACTGTATAAAGAGCTAACATCTCCAAAATGTCAGGAGTAGTTAGTCATTACAACAAGTGTTTGTGAACTAAAAATCAAGAATGTGGGATACTGTTTGTCTGTGATTTGAAGAGCCCAGCGCTCCCAACAAGGGAAAACCAATTCTGCAGGGAGACCTACCTCGGCACTTGTGCAGGTGAAACCAAAGGGAAGATATGCTTCACCATATTTTCTAGTCTTTGGCTTAGAATGAAGTTGGTTTGGAAACATATTCAGCGATGCTTCATCTCCTGCTTTGCGTTTGTGGGCGCCGTGCTAAAAACCTGTCCATTATGCTGCAGTGTCCAAGTGTTTTTTTCCCCCCCCCCCCCCCCCCTGCAATGGCTCTGCGCCCCCCCTAGGGGGCGGGCCCCACACTTTGGGAAGGTCTGCACTAGGCATTTTTTAGTCGACACCTACCTCCACCCCAAGCTCCTCTTTTCATGCTATATCAGGTATTTCATGTCATTCATGACTGAAACTCATGACTACTCCACCCCCAGATTTCCCTCTATGTGCAGATATGTGAAAATATTTTTTGTTTTTGAAGAACTCTATGCAGTTGTTTGAAAACTAGACCCACCCTTACTCCTTTCACAGGTATCAAGAGGGTGTCCTTATTTGTCAGGTGCTGCTAATCCGATGTACTTCATTCACTATCATTAGCAAATGTGACCATCTCCATAAAAGCAGAAGCAGTTGGCAGTTTGCTGGTCTGCAACATAAAGCTATTGTTAACATTTATGACAGTAGAATTAGAAAAAGACTGTGATTTGTTTGGAAGGGTTGCCAGAATAAAGCCTCTTCTCTCCAACAAAAACATGGCAGCGGTTTACAAAGTGACACTTTAGGAAACTTAAAAAATAATGAACTTCTGTAAAAATGTCCTTTGGACAGATGAACCTAAAGTGCAGGTGTTTGGCCATAATGCACAGCTCCACGTTTAGTCTAAAGCACCTCGTACCAGTCCCAGGGGTGATTGTTTGGGGATCTTTTGCAGCTACAGGACCTGCTCACCTTGCACTCATTGCATTGGACACAAACTCGTCTGTATACCAAAGTCCTCATGAGTCTAATGTAAAGCTAATTGTTCAGCAGCTTAAACTAGGTTGAAATACCATCATGCAATGATCCCAAGGAAAGAGGCTATTGGTAAATGATCTAGTTCTTATAAAGCACTTCATACAACATGCTTCATTCAGCCATTTATACAAGCAAAGAGCAGATTGGGGTTCTGTATCTTGCACAAGAAAACTTGGGCACCACCAATTTCCTGAGTAGTAAATGACCTGCTCTACTTCCTGCTCTAAAGCTACTAACAGCATGTTGTTGCAATGGTCCAATCGAAGCCCTCAACCTGACTGAAATCCTGTGGAAGGACCTAAAGGCAGATTAAGCAAATGCATAAATTTAGGGTGCATAAACAAATGCCACCAAAGTTCATTAAACGTGTAGACCAAAATTGCTCCACATCAATGTCAGAGACTGACAAAGTCACACAGAAAATTGTATACCTCAAGATAATACTAATTTTCTTTTGCACATGACTGGATATGTGGGGATAGCAAGAGTCCACACCATGATCCCAAATACAAACTTAAATGAGCATTGAAGGATGACCTCACTATGGAGTAAAGGAAGCAACTCTTTCCATTAGTGACGATCCTCTGATCGATCGATTTGATACAGACGGTTGGTCTCTGCAAACGAGTTGCAAACTGTAGAAATAATAGATTGTTTATTAGGTATTGAGGTCATAGAGAATGTAGTTTATTAGTGGGTGTCATAGTAGGATTTTGTTGTGGATAGAATGTAGGAATACACAATAAAAAATAATCCTGGAAGGGGGGAACAAAGAACTGGAGTGCAGGGCAATGGGACATCTAACCCCCACCCCCAGGACAGTAGCAAGAGTTACTGAGGGTGAGGAGCAGACAATGGTGAATGGACATTTCCTTAAAATGAAATGGGGGTCAGGGTGTCAGCATACCTGGCCACTGTACCAGTGTTTTTCCAATGTGGGGGGTTTACTGTAGGAGGAGGAGACCAGAGACTATAACTGTAGCTGCTACATCAACTTTAGAATAGGACTGCACAGGATGTAGTGTTGATATCCAAATGTGCATTTGTATTGGGATTGGGAAATAAAGTGGTACCTTGATACTTGGAAACATCTCAGCGTGATCTCTACCAGGACCGAAAGAATCGCAGAGACTGGCGTTGTCTCAACAAAACCCAGACATGTTCTCTACATAAGGTTAAAAGATAATCGGTTAGCTCCATAATTTGATATGTATCCTATAAATCTGGGCAATACCCTCTTCATTAAAAGAGCCTATTACATATAACACCTTAATAGCAAAATACTGCATTTACATAGATGAATCATTGGGTCGCTGGGTTAATGAAACACAAAATGAAGCTCATCCTCTTGTGATCACCTTTGATTTGGATGTAATTTGTAAGATTTGTCTTACTGCATCATCTGTAGTAGCCATAGATGTAGTACTAGTGAATTTTCACAGATTTTTTTGGTCTAAATTGCAGTCTAATTGCTTTCTTTGACCCTTGTGCTGAATACTCCAAATACGCTGAGCTTAATATTGATTTTCTTTTTAGGATGTCACACCCACTGCACCCTAACAGGCCCAGCCTTGAACAGATGCACACAAAACAGCCAAGAACAAGTGAACACACACACACACGAACACACACTAAAAGAATAGAAGGATAGCAGTGACCTCAGTAATTCGTGTCAAGTCAAATGTCAGCAGAGGGGGGCCAGGGTGTGGGAGTTGGCGGGGGCTTTTAGCTCCACGACGGAGGTCTGGGATGGAGGTTGGAGAGCAGTCACGGTCAGCGGGTGTCTGCTGAGGTCTTTGTTAAAGCCCATTCTCTCTGACTGCAGGGGGAAGCGGAGAAAGTTGGAGCCGGTCGGGGAGACGGAGAGGAAATCAATGGAGCTGCTGGAGACCATCCTCTCACTCGGCACAACGCTCACACTCACGCAGCTCGCATGGCTTTCTCCTGCTCTCTATACCTCAGCTTGACCCCCTCTTTCCCTTTTATTTCCCCTCTCTTTCTGACATTCTTCCTCATTTTTTTGTGGTCCTGAGCCAATGTCTGGCCTCCCTCCATCTTCTTCCCTTCCACAGTTAGTATTGCACGCAATAATGCAAAACTGAATTGGATGATTTCCTGCTCTATCCTGAAATCTGGAGCTCAACTTAAATGTACAGTTTATAAAGAAGCTCCATATCATGAGTAACTGCAGAGCTCCGTGCTGCAGTAATGCACACACACAGGCTCACACAGTGCCTGTTCTTGCATTGTGTGCTTCCACAATAGCCCACAGCTATCCTCCATTGTTTTAGACATTTAATTGGAAACACAAAAGCAGCCCACACTCTTGTTAATAGACACAGTGCTTCCAGCCCCCAGAGATCTCACCAAGATACATTTACAGAATCCCCCGCAGGGAAATGCAAGAAACAGGGCCATTCAGCCTCCATCTGTTTCCCTTGTAAGGCCTATGAGCTCGGGGACATAACACTTTTCTCCCCGATAAACAAGGTGTGGACCACTAAGCACTGCTCCCTACTAAAGACTTCTGAATGCAACTGACCACAGCTTATCTGACTGAATATCAATAACAACACTACATGCTCTGCTTCCTCTAATTTCACCCTATAAATCTGCCTGGACTGCTGAGGTTAAAGTGGGAAAACAAAAGAGAAGAAAAAACGCCTCAAGGTTTGATACAATATCTTCGCCCCTTTTGTATCATAACTTGTCGAGAATAATGCATGAAGGTGCAAAGTGCACTCAATATCAGTGTCTCGGGCAGAGCAAACCTCTCTATCTCCACTTGATGTAATAACTGTTCACGGTGTCAGAAAAAGCAGGGGGAACCTGGAATCAATGTGTTATTTAAAGCAATAGAAGCCAGATCATTTGCTGTAATGTTTCACACGTTTCTGCAAGCTGAGTAGCAGCTTTGCAGTTCCACTAAACTACAGATCCATACATTAAAATTATATGTCCTAGAATTGTATTTTTTTTAATCAGTCACTGATTTAAATCCATTCTTGTTCTCATTATCTCACATTAATAATGCAATCCATAGTTTGCACTTGGGTCCATGAATTTTCAATTTATCTTTAAGAAGACTTTTCATTTTTGAATCTTTTTTATGCATTTGGATTAGTGCAGCAACAAATTCTTATAAATTCTTATAATAAATTATAAATTCTTTTAATTGTCAGTTAGGGCTGGCCTTGGATCTTGAGCCCACATTTTGTGCTGGTGTAAGTTATGATAAGATAAACTAGTCAAAGTAGACAATGGCAGTGTCAGAAGTCAATTTCAGAAGTTAAGACAAATAGAAAAAAAATTTTTTTGCATTGAACTTTGCCTACATTATTACTCACCATACCAAGGGTATTATAGCTAGCTAAAACTAAAATAAAAAATAAAAGTAGATGTGAAAAAAAAATTAATTCACAGAAATGAAAATGGAAAAGTGGAAAATTAACAAATAAAATCATAGAGGTAATATGCTTAGTAGTACAGTCATAAAAACATTATTAAGTGATAAGAACAAGTAATCTGATGTCCTGTAATCATTATGACGCTATAATTTGAGATACAATAAATAAAATGTTTTTGTATAAAGTATTGGGATCAGTATCGTCGATACCACCCTGAATATTACTTGGTATCAGATCGGAAAGGAAATCAGTGGTATCGCACATCACTAATTTTTGGAGTTGAAAGTGACTGAACTAAAAAGTTAGTAGCTATGTCTAGCACGCTTGCTTTGTAAGCTGCATTGAGAAACTACTCTTACATCCTTTGAAAATAATTTTATAGTGGTGCAGTGGTTCGTACTGTCACGTTAGAGCAAGAGGATCCGGGGTTTAAATCAAATGACCGGCTGGCTCCTTTCAGTGTGGATGTTCTCATGTTCACAGGCAGATGTATCTGTGTATCTATATCTTTTTCTTTTCTTTTTGCTCTATTGGGGCCCATAGTTTATATAGAATTTAAGACTGTTTTGCATTAAGACTTGAAACTAATTATTTAAACCAGAAACACAGCTGTCATGACTGCTGTTATGGAGCTAGTGAACAAAGTCTGTTTTTTTCCTATCATCCTACAGTTTTGGTCAGTTGACATACACTCATCATGGACATGAGTGTCATGATAATTCTGGGCTTTTAATGATTTTAGTTTTTTTTTTTTCAGGCTGGGATGATTGTACAGCAGTACAGCTGTCACGGTCAACTGTGCTACTGAGTGTTGATGGAGGACCCAAATAATCTTCCTGGGATCACCTTACCTGCACTATTAAGCTTTAGATGAAAACTGCTGGAACATCTGCGTCACTGTCCACAGTGAAGAAAGCCTTAGCCATGCACTGAGAGGGTGCATGGCTAAGGCAAGAAAGAAACTAAACTTTCCTTCAAGCTAAACTGGAAACAGCAGTTGTCCACGTAGCCAAATGCTCTTTTAAGAAAACGTTTGCGATCAGACAAGAAGACAGGAAGTATGTTTGGAGAAGTAAAGGTTAGGCTTTCAAAATTAAGAAAATTAACACTGCACCACATGTCAAGCATGGTGATGTTAACTTCACCTAAAATTAGCAGCTTAATGGTTGAAACTCAGACACAACTGGTTGTTCCAACTGGTTGATGATCCCAAGCACGTATCAAAATTCGCGCTGGAATGACTAAAGCCAGCTAGCATGTTTTTTCAAAGCCCTGATCTTCCTCAGTGGACTAATTCTTGCTTGTTTTGGTTTTTTTAATTAATTAAAGATGTATGTTGTACAATCCATCCACCGAGGAAAAAGTTACCATGACACACAACTGTATATAATCAAACACAAATGTGTCTTTTAGCCATTCAGAGCAAAGCTGAAACTAAACCTGCCTCCTTTTTTTAAAAAACTGTGCGGATCCACCAAAATAGGAGCGTGAAAAAGTCACACTTAGCCTTAAATATCGTAACTTTAGGAATGTTTCAATATATCATCTTAATAATGATATTTAATGTTTCTGAAAACAGTAAAACGATTTCATGTATAAAGTTTTCATTAAATTAAACAGAAATCACCATGTTTTCCCAATTTTAAAGCATTATTTCAAATTTATTGTAAAATTTCTCATTAAAGTGCCGACTGAATTAAAGTTTTTTAAAAAAAATTGTAATTTTGAGCCACAAGGCAACCAGGAATTTTTCCCTCTGTAATCATCTCACGTTAGTATCATATCAATAACACCATCAAATCGCCATTTTTCATGACATACTACAGGATCATAAAGTGCTGCAAATTGTCTCATCAGTCAGCTCAAACCTACTGGGTCACTGAGTTGATTGAGTTGTTTCGCTTTCCATTTTGCATTTCATTCTCCCTTTTCAGAACAGCTGTTATTAATAATGTTACTAAATGTGTTTCTACATTTCATAGTCACCACATGCTGAGGGTGAATGATGCAGAGTTCAGTTGGTTGGATAAGCAGTGGGAGGCCCGTGAAATATGAGTTTGGGGATGCTGTTGGTGAATAATCTCGATTTACAATGCTTTGATATGCCAACATAAATGGAAACAAGCGTTGTAAACAACTACAGAGGTTGGACAAAATAGCAGACACAAACAGGCATTATGCCTGTTCAGCTATGAAGAAAGGCTCTTTGAACGATGTAGTAATGGCCTTCTTAAAAAAGTTTACAGCAATGTTTAAATTTGCTGTTCAGGGACATGAAACAACTTTGACTTTTCCATGGTTTTCTTATGAAGTTACCAGTATTTGGGTATAATAATATCTTCAAATATAGCTGGGTGGTAATGATATTTTACCCTGGGGTTCTTCTCGTTCAACCTGACCTGATATTTCTTGTCTATTCCTGGACTGTGAAGAGAAATCATGATCCACTGACTGCCAGCAGATGACTGTCATACACACTTATTTTAGTAGCTGTCTGTTCCTGTTAGTGAGATTTGCTTTATGAAATTCATATTCTTCTTGGTAAACTTTTTTACCATCACTGAATTTGACTCAGTTGCTTAGAGTCGGTAAAGAAAGATTGTGGAAGTTATATTCAGCAGCTGGCGCCGTAGTTTAACTGTCTGCTACTGAACTGTTGCTGCCTTTTGTACATGTGTATAGACAAATATGCATATATTCTTATTTTTCTGTGGACAACTATTTAAATGCCAGTCCATTTCTATTATACATAGAGGCTGGTAAGCTAATTCTAAACAACCAAAGGCTCTCTACCAAGGGACTGCAACCCTGTATGGAACTAGAAAATTAATATACATCAAGACATAACTGTGGAAATTTCTGGAGGAAGGTTAACAAAATGACTGCTTTACAGAACCATTGAGAAATGAAAATGGGACAGTAAAGCCTCATTAAGACGAGTCAATTTTTATTTTCCAGTAGTTGGTCACGTTGGTCAGTTGATGACATATTTCCTTGGCAACCTTAAAGCAGGAGAAAGCTATGACAAGCCATACAAAGTTGCAAATCTCCTCCACTGCAACACAATGTCTCATCTAAACTGCGTTAGAGAAAAATGTCTATAACGCGTCACCTCTCAGAATTTTTTTAGCTCATGCAGAAAAGGTTTCCAGTTACCATGGGGTCGATGACTGGTCTAAGTCTGCATGAATGGGGCTTTAGCACCAGCTACTACCTCCAGCTACCACTTATAACTGGTTGTTGATTCATCTCTAGGCCTGTTTGACTGAAGTGTAAGTCGCAGTCTTCCCATCTGGCATGTCAGTTCAGTTTCTATACTCTGTGTTAGAGATGGACCGATCCGATATTACGTATCGGTATCGGTCCGATACTGACCTAAATTACTGGATCGGATATCGGAGAAAAATAAAAAATGTAATCCGATCCATTAAATATCACGAAAGCACCTCACATACGCCGTAACTCACCTCAGAACGTTAGCACGTCGGAGCAGTATGCATCACGTGATAGAGTGGCTGTGGCATGCGGGACCTGTCGGTGGTCTGGATAGCATGTGGAGCTTCGCTAGCAACCTGGCATTTCATCTCCGACAAAGTTATCCCCGAGAGAAGTAAAGCAAGTGTGTAAGTCCATCTCTGAATGTTTGTAAAGCATTCCTGCGTTAAGCTTAACGAGCGACTGCCTCTCGCTCTCCGGCTGCTACTTCAATCGTGAAACTGCTAATGATCAGCTGATCGGCTTTTCTGTCGCGAGTCTCTCTTGTTTGTTTTTGGTCCACTTTGCGCCAGAAAGAGGAAACCAGCGGCTGAACAACAGCAGCACGTTTAAGCTTGATAAGCTGTTGTTACAATTTATTTAATATTACTTTCTACACCAGGATCGTTTTCTACGTAGCTGACGGCTGGTAACTGTGCAGGGGCGGATCTAGCAAAGTTTAGCCAGGGGGGCCGATAGGGCATTAACTGGGAAAAGGGGGCACAAAGACATACTTTTCTTTCTTATTCTCATTTAAAATGTCTAGCTTTTAATAAATAATTATCTGACACCCAAAGTTTTAATTTGATGTAAAATGAATAGAAGTCAATTACTGTATATAGTGACTATTAAGTCTAATATATATACCCTAGTAAGCTATAGTACTTTTTCCTTTGGGAAGGTACCATCTGTGCAGTCTGCAATTTTGTTGAAGAAAGATGTTGAATCTATTTAATATTTCTTGAAAAATAATTGATTTCTGTGCATTTTTTTTCACACTGCATCAAATTAAGGTTGATTACGTCGATTAAGCATCATGAGGTGGAGCGTGAGGGGTGGTTCCCTATTTTTTATTTATTTATTTTTGTTGTTGCTGGGAGTTGGAACCCTATTAGTTAGGTTGCTTAATATTTACGCTAAGTACTCTTTAAAATACCAGAATAGGGAGGATGGTGTAGGTTTAAGTTTATTAGATTGATCAGTATTGCTGAACTATGAAATATTTTTGTATACAGGTATAACAGAATAGCTTTAGTGTAGTTGTTGTTTTAAACTTGAGTATGAACTTGCAGACTTGCAAAATGCAGCAAGATATTTTAAAAAACAGTTTTGTTGATTAAAAAACACTATATCGGATTCATATCGGTATCGGCAGATATCCAAATTTATGATATCGGTATCGGACATAAAAAAGTGGTATCGTGCCATCTCTACTCTGTGTTGGTGCTTCCTGTTTCAACCTCCCACACCACACCGGCTTTCATCTGTAGGCTCCAGGGGGGAAGTTTATTCAGAATGTGGGTAAAATATTTGTGGGACCCTAGAAAACACACTATTGTTCCCATAATAAGTGACTCATTTCAGATGCGTTTTGTCTGACCGGACAGTCACAATGTCTGTAATTGCCGGTCCTTGCCTGTGTCTACTCAGATGTCAGTATTACTTGTAAGATGCAGATGTAAATTGAACTGCTGTTTCTACTTCATACAGACAAAAACAAGCTTACACAGGCAAAGTGGGGTGGCTTTTATTATAAAGACAGCACTCCATTACTCACATCATTAATTTCAAATGTTTTATGCAGTTCACAGTTAATCAAAATATATAGAATGGCCTGTTACTAACAAAGCTCTATTTCTATTTTATGCCGTTGACAGCCAGTCAGGAGCACTGGGACATTTCTGTGTTCTTAGGGTGGTTTGGGTCTTCAAAACTAAACTTAAACAGAGTTTAGGAAGCCACAGACCCAACAGGATGTTTCACAACAAATCTCGTGCCAGTCAAAGTCAGTAAAACGCAACCATACAGACACATATCTCACTTACATTATTAAAGCCTTTGTTGATTTTCAGCCTATTCCGGTGAGGTGACTGCCTATTCTTAATTTGATCATAGTGACCAAATTGATAACTACTCTCAGACTGCAGGCATACTTGTGGCTCCTTGAGTTTCCAAAAATAGATTAAGGAATGCCTGTGGAACCAGCTAGACTGACGTTGAACTTTCCTTCCTTTCTCCTATAGTTATGGTGGGATCAGGTGACCCTGAAGTACCCCTTAGTTATGCTGCTATAAGCTGCTACAGACTCAAACTGCTCCGGGACTTCCGGTGCTTGTGATACACTGAGTGTTTCTTCCCCACTCCCTTCTTTTCACTCCCCAGGTGGTTATATACCACTGTGGCATGTCATTAAAATGCGTCGTCTTTCTCCCATAGCGTGAATTCTCCCTATGGTCTTGTTTCTCTTTTCGGCTTCCCCTCTCCCCCCAACTGGTTGCAGCAGATGGCTGCCCCTCTCTGAGGCTGGTTTGCCTCATGTTAAAAGTGAGTTTTTCCTTCCCACCATCACCTTCTGATTGCTGTTTGGGAATCATGTGATTGTTGGGGTTTTCCTTTAATATTTCAGGGTCTTTACCCTGCAGAATGAAGCACCGTGAGGTGACTGTTGTTTTGATTTGAAGCTATAAAAAATGAACTTAAATTGAACTGAAAATTGATTTGATTATGTCAACAGTAAGTACAAAAAATTCAAATAGGATTAGCCCATAAAAATAAGGATTCTGGTGGGTTTCCCTCAACTGGATTACACACTGAAAGGAAAACTGGTTTGAATTGGCCTCAGTACAGATACCTGTGACTATTTACCAGTTGTGACTGAGACTTTACACTAACCCAAGCCTGTTTTAAAGGTCAGATGCCCCTCCACCAGGGTGTATGCTGTGGAAAACATTGCATAAGACAAGTTCTGCAGCTACATTTCTATCAAATTAATCAAAAAATGAAACAGAAACATCAGGCAGGTGGGAAATGCAAAGAAAGAGATCTCTCCTCTTCTCTGTCACTGAGCGAAACAGAACGGTAATTTGTTTGCGCAGCAGAGCCTTCATGCTGCCATCAGAACCGACTGGCCTTGACTCAAACCAAACACATCAGCCCCCCCTTCTCCTCCCTCGCCGTCTCCCTCGCCCTGTCTGCCGAACAAAACAAAATGCTCTTATCGAGCAGAGAGGAGGAGGCAGATATTAGCGCTCTCTGATGAATCTGCTGGCCTCGGCCTGGGCTTGCATTTTCCCCTGGCTGATTCAATTACAACATTGAAGCACGGTGCATCGCTACAGGTGTCGTATGGAAATTCAAAAGCAGTTATATTATTTGCTTGAGGCGATCACCGCATATAGGAGATGGCACACGCAAACAAACACACACACGCGCGGACACACACATTGTGTCATGTATGACAGCAGCGGTTGTGTAATTAGACACCAAGTGAATTCTAGAGCAGTAACAAACAGACAGAGAAAGGAGAGGGTCACCTACCTGTGAGGCAGGTCAAACACTACTGCAGCACTGTACATTAATGCCGCCCTCTACATCTCTTGCTCTGTCTTGCTAAAACATTCATTGCTAGTGTTCAGCTCTATAAATAACACAGTGCTGTCAAAGTGTCAGGTGGATTAGGGCACGCTGAGTGTATGAGATGGCCTTAGGGCAGCCCAAGGGACCAGGAGACGCAAGACCTGGAGCAATGAGCTATGGATTACATTCAAATCAATTTTGCTAAAGACTTCATTTAGGTGTTGTTTTAAAAACACACACACCTGAATACCTGTTAACTGGAAGAATTGTAATTTCACAATCAGGAGAATTTGTCTTCTCAAAAGAAAGATGTGACTGTCGGTTTCCAAACAACAAGAAAATATAAAAGAAAGCGTCTTCAAGCTGTGTATTAGAAGTGAGAAACTGTCAGAGTGAAAAGGCATATTATCAAAAAGACCTCAGAAGCATCAATTTTGCGAGTCTCAACACAGAGATCTTTGGCAGCAAGACAGTGACGATTATGTCAACTGAAACGTGTCAGTCTCGCTCTCCTTTTTTTTTTTGCAACTATTTTATTTCTGGCACAAGTGTTACAGTCATTTCCTCACTTCAAAAATATCTCATTTATCTCTTTGTGAAATTGTGTGAAAACTGTCCCTGTTTTTCTTCACAACCAACTTTTATATCCTTTTTTTCCTTAACAGCAATCATCCTCGCTCACTCTGCATATTAATGGTGGAAGCTGATCAAGCTGAGGCTTATAGCCAAATTCCTTCGAAGAAATGCTTTCAATTCCGAATCATCGAGCTTCTGAGGGAAGATTACGAGCGGCGTCCTGTGCGCACGGATACAGAGTGAAACACGAGAACCCACACGGATGTAGACAGCAAGCACACACTTGTGCAGTGCTTGGACTTGAGATTGGGAATCGATGCAGTCTGATCAATACTCTAGGATTCTCTGACTTCACACATGGTAGCTGCTGTTAAGACAATGCCACTGGCTCTCACGTTGGAAGTTTTTCTTTTTTTGTGTGTGAATTTGGAAAGCTCTCAAAAATTTTTCGAGTTTGAAAGAGGAGTGTAGGCGAGTCCATATTTGAGTCCTACCTGAGCACTCACCAGAGTTTCTTGTTACTCATGTTTTCCCCGCAGAGGTTTCCTTTTATTCTTTGTTCTGTGTTGTGCTGCCTCTTTTCTTCTTCATGCTTTCCGTCACTGTGTAAGCTTTTCATAGTGACTGCCCCAGGCTGCATTTATCAAAGCAGTCAAGGCACCACAGCCAATTGATTCCCTAATCGAATATCATTATTACCAGCAATTAGCTTGCACTATGACTTCAGTTAAATTTGCTAATTAACAAATGCGGGCTTCTGTGAGTGCCGGGAAAACAAAAGATGTCTTGGTGAAATGTGCAGAGTCGGAGCCCCGCACCAGTGCGTAGCATCCCGTGTCTTTACACGGCGAGATATTTAGGAGCTCCCATTAATCACTTCGCTGTTGTTGTGTTCAACGATCACCGTGGCAACAGGGGCCCACCTGTTTGTATTTGACACTCGCTCAGCAGATGGCCCACCCAAGGCGTGGCGCGGGCTAATTACTGTTGATTCATACACAAAATTCAACATGCTTTTTTTTTTTTAAACATACACATGCTGTCTTTATTGGTGAAAGACAAGGCGGGAGTCACCTGCACCATTTCAAAGGCTCTTTTGCTAATTACTACAATCTGTCATTTATTTCAAAAATGTTATGTAACTCGACGCTACGTTTATGTTACGTGACAAAATTTATCACCTAACACCAGATTTTTCTGTTACAAGTCTTTTTCTGTCAGGAAAAAAGTGGCTCGCTGTTGTATTTTATGTGTAAGTTCATCTCTATACTGTAATAAAAATCATGCTTCGCCGTAGTTTAAGCCAGTACTACCATTTCATGTGATCTCAAAGTCACACCACATCACATGACACTTCAGCTGATAGCGCTTTTAAGCATCTAGTTTACAAATGTTACACAGTGTATGCTATTTAACCCCTTAAACACTGGCATGCATAATAATTACTAGAAAATTCCAATTTTTAAAAAATGTAAAGTTTATTGAACCATCTGGCAAATTTGTTCAGAAAAATGTTTTATATTAATTAACCATATATGAGTTTCAATTTGTTAGGTATTTGTGACAACTGGCATTTTTTAAATGTTAAAAATGTATTGTGCAATTTATTTAGGTTTCAGAGGGGAAAAAAATCACACTGATACATACAGTTTTTGAGACTTCGATATCATCAAATATGATGTACTAGGCCAGTGGTTCCCAAACTTTTTTCGCCAGGCTCCATTTTGTTTTACAAGAAAAATGTTTGGGCCCCCCCGCGTGTGCACATGCACGCGCAAACACATCCTTTAACCACACACACCCATATTTTGCTCCATTGCGGTTTATTTCACACCTCAAACATTTAGTAAACAATTAAGTAAATACAAGTAATCTGCAATAAATTACAGGTAGTAAGAAAATAAACTACTAACTCTTTTACACTACGTCCACACCTACACGGGTATTTTTGAAAACACAGCTGTTTCTATGTGTTTGAACCTTTCGTCCACATGTAAACGGCGTTTCGAATCACCGAAAAAGAGATTTTTTCAAACTCCTTTTTTGCGTTTATGTGTGGGCAAGGAATACAGAGTTGATCACGCAACGTGAAAGGTATGTGCCTTTTTTCACGTTACGCTGTGTGCCACGTTATTGTTTACATGAGATGAATTGCAGAATGGCAGATATTCAGATTAATGGTATTTTGTCTCTATCTGCAGGTTTACATACTTACATACACACGCAGTTACTGTCCCTCCATTTACAAAGGCAGAAGCGTCACGGTGTAATTATTATACATGTAGTTGTTTTTTTCTTGTGTAATAATATTCAACATTGCTATCAATACATTTTTCAAAAAATGCCTCTCTGTGCAAAATGGGTTTAAAAACATGAACAACTGTGGGATACTGTTTGTCCGGGATTTGAACCGGGGGAACAAATCGTGGCAGGATCAGCCTGATATTATTTGTATCCCACTGTAACTTTACTGTATAAAGAGCTAATGTCTCCAAAATGTCATGAGTAGTTAGTCATTACAACAAGTGTTTGTGAACTAAAAATCACGAATGTGGGATACTGTTTGTCTGTGATTTGAAGAGCCCAGCACGTGCTCCCGACGAAGGGAAAACCAATTCTGCAGGGAGACCTACCTTGGCACTTGTGCAGGTGAAACCAAAGGGCAGACATGCTTCACCATATTTTCTAGTCTTTGGCTTAGAATGAAGTTGGTTTGGAAACATATTCAGCGATTCTTCATCTCCTGCTTTGCGTTTGTGTGGGCGCCCCGTCAAAAACCTGTCCATTATGCTAGCAGTGTCCAAGCCTTTTTTTTTCTTTTCATACTGCACGCCCCCCCCCTGCAATGGCTCTGCGCCCCCCCTAGGGGGCGGGCCCCACACTTTGGGAAGGTCTGCACTAGGCATTTTTTAGTCGACACCTACCTCCACCCCAAGCTCCTCTTTTCATGCTATATCAGGTATTTCATGTCATTCGTGACTGAAACTCATGACTACTCCACCCCCAGATTTCCCTCTATGTGCAGATATGTGAAAATATTTTTTGTTTTTGAAGAACTCTATGCAGTTGTTTGAAAACTAGACCCACCCTTACTCCTTTCACAGGTATCAAGAGGGTATCCTTATTTGTCAGGTGCTGCTAATCTGATGTACTTCATTCACTATCATTAGCAAATGTGACCATCTCCATAAAAGCAGAAGCAGTTGGCAGTTTGCTGGTCTGCAACATAAAGCTATTGTTAACATTTATGACAGTAGAATTAGAAAAAGACTGTGATTTGTTTGGAAGGGTTGCCAGAATAAAGCCTCTTCTCTCCAACAAAAACATGGCAGCGGTTTACAAAGTGACACTTTAGGAAACTTAAAAAATAATGAACTTCTGTAAAAATGTCCTTTGGACAGATGAACCTAAAGTGCAGGTGTTTGGCCATAATGCACAGCTCCACGTTTAGTCTAAAGCACCTCGTACCAGTCCCAGGGGTGATTGTTTGGGGATCTTTTGCAGCTACAGGACCTGCTCACCTTGCACTCATTGCATTGGACACAAACTCGTCTGTATACCAAAGTCCTCATGAGTCTAATGTAAAGCTAATTGTTCAGCAGCTTAAACTAGGTTGAAATACCATCATGCAATGATCCCAAGGAAAGAGGCTATTGGTAAATGATCTAGTTCTTATAAAGCACTTCATACAACATGCTTCATTCAGCCATTTATACAAGCAAAGAGCAGATTGGGGTTCTGTATCTTGCACAAGAAAACTTGGGCACCACCAATTTCCTGAGTAGTAAATGACCTGCTCTACTTCCTGCTCTAAAGCTACTAACAGCATGTTGTTGCAATGGTCCAATCGAAGCCCTCAACCTGACTGAAATCCTGTGGAAGGACCTAAAGGCAGATTAAGCAAATGCATAAATTTAGGGTGCATAAACAAATGCCACCAAAGTTCATTAAACGTGTAGACCAAAATTGCTCCACATCAATGTCAGAGACTGACAAAGTCACACAGAAAATTGTATACCTCAAGATAATACTAATTTTCTTTTGCACATGACTGGATATGTGGGGATAGCAAGAGTCCACACCATGATCCCAAATACAAACTTAAATGAGCATTGAAGGATGACCTCACTATGGAGTAAAGGAAGCAACTCTTTCCATTAGTGACGATCCTCTGATCGATCGATTTGATACAGACGGTTGGTCTCTGCAAACGAGTTGCAAACTGTAGAAATAATAGATTGTTTATTAGGTATTGAGGTCATAGAGAATGTAGTTTATTAGTGGGTGTCATAGTAGGATTTTGTTGTGGATAGAATGTAGGAATACACAATAAAAAATAATCCTGGAAGGGGGGAACAAAGAACTGGAGTGCAGGGCAGTGGGACATCTAACCCCCACCCCCAGGACAGTAGCAAGAGTTACTGAGGGTGAGGGGCAGACAATGGTGAATGGACATTTCCTTAAAATGAAATGGGGGTCAGGGTGTCAGCATACCTGGCCACTGTACCAGTGTTTTTCCAATGTGGGGGGTTTACTGTAGGAGGAGGAGACCAGAGACTATAACTGTAGCTGCTACATCAACTTTAGAATAGGACTGCACAGGATGTAGTGTTGATATCCAAATGTGCATTTGTATTGGGATTGGGAAATAAAGTGGTACCTTGATACTTGGAAACATCTCAGCGTGATCTCTACCAGGACCGAAAGAATCGCAGAGACTGGCGTTGTCTCAACAAAACCCAGACATGTTCTCTACATAAGGTTAAAAGATAATCGGTTAGCTCCATAATTTGATATGTATCCTATAAATCTGGGCAATACCCTCTTCATTAAAAGAGCCTATTACATATAACACCTTAATAGCAAAATACTGCATTTACATAGATGAATCATTGGGTCTCTGGGTTAATGAAACACAAAATGAAGCTCATCCTCTTGTGATCACCTTTGATTTGGATGTAATTTGTAAGATTTGTCTTACTGCATCATCTGTAGTAGCCATAGATGTAGTACTAGTGAATTTTCACAGATTTTTTTGGTCTAAATTGCAGTCTAATTGCTTTCTTTGACCCTTGTGCTGAATACTCCAAATACGCTGAGCTTAATATTGATTTTCTTTTTAGGATGTCACACCCACTGCACCCTAACAGGCCCAGCCTTGAACAGATGCACACAAAACAGCCAAGAACAAGTGAACACACACACACACGAACACACACTAAAAGAATAGAAGGATAGCAGTGACCTCAGTAATTCGTGTCAAGTCAAATGTCAGCAGAGGGGGGCCAGGGTGTGGGAGTTGGCGGGGGCTTTTAGCTCCACGACGGAGGTCTGGGATGGAGGTTGGAGAGCAGTCACGGTCAGCGGGTGTCTGCTGAGGTCTTTGTTAAAGCCCATTCTCTCTGACTGCAGGGGGAAGCGGAGAAAGTTGGAGCCGGTCGGGGAGACGGAGAGGAAATCAATGGAGCTGCTGGAGACCATCCTCTCACTCGGCACAACGCTCACACTCACGCAGCTCGCATGGCTTTCTCCTGCTCTCTATACCTCAGCTTGACCCCCTCTTTCCCTTTTATTTCCCCTCTCTTTCTGACATTCTTCCTCATTTTTTTGTGGTCCTGAGCCAATGTCTGGCCTCCCTCCATCTTCTTCCCTTCCACAGTTAGTATTGCACGCAATAATGCAAAACTGAATTGGATGATTTCCTGCTCTATCCTGAAATCTGGAGCTCAACTTAAATGTACAGTTTATAAAGAAGCTCCATATCATGAGTAACTGCAGAGCTCCGTGCTGCAGTAATGCACACACACAGGCTCACACAGTGCCTGTTCTTGCATTGTGTGCTTCCACAATAGCCCACAGCTATCCTCCATTGTTTTAGACATTTAATTGGAAACACAAAAGCAGCCCACACTCTTGTTAATAGACACAGTGCTTCCAGCCCCCAGAGATCTCACCAAGATACATTTACAGAATCCCCCGCAGGGAAATGCAAGAAACAGGGCCATTCAGCCTCCATCTGTTTCCCTTGTAAGGCCTATGAGCTCGGGGACATAACACTTTTCTCCCCGATAAACAAGGTGTGGACCACTAAGCACTGCTCCCTACTAAAGACTTCTGAATGCAACTGACCACAGCTTATCTGACTGAATATCAATAACAACACTACATGCTCTGCTTCCTCTAATTTCACCCTATAAATCTGCCTGGACTGCTGAGGTTAAAGTGGGAAAACAAAAGAGAAGAAAAGAAAAACGCCTCAAGGTTTGATACAATATCTTCGCCCCTTTTGTATCATAACTTGTCGAGAATAATGCATGAAGGTGCAAAGTGCACTCAATATCAGTGTCTCGGGCAGAGCAAACCTCTCTATCTCCACTTGATGTAATAACTGTTCACGGTGTCAGAAAAAGCAGGGGGAACCTGGAATCAATGTGTTATTTAAAGCAATAGAAGCCAGATCATTTGCTGTAATGTTTCACACGTTTCTGCAAGCTGAGTAGCAGCTTTGCAGTTCCACTAAACTACAGATCCATACATTAAAATTATATGTCCTAGAATTGTATTTTTTTTAATCAGTCACTGATTTAAATCCATTCTTGTTCTCATTATCTCACATTAATAATGCAATCCATAGTTTGCACTTGGGTCCATGAATTTTCAATTTATCTTTAAGAAGACTTTTCATTTTTGAATCTTTTTTATGCATTTGGATTAGTGCAGCAACAAATTCTTATAAATTCTTATAATAAATTATAAATTCTTTTAATTGTCAGTTAGGGCTGGCCTTGGATCTTGAGCCCACATTTTGTGCTGGTGTAAGTTATGATAAGATAAACTAGTCAAAGTAGACAATGGCAGTGTCAGAAGTCAATTTCAGAAGTTAAGACAAATAGAAAAATTTTTTTTTTGCATTGAACTTTGCCTACATTATTACTCACCATACCAAGGGTATTATAGCTAGCTAAAACTAAAATAAAAAATAAAAGTAGATGTGAAAAAAAAATTAATTCACAGAAATGAAAATGGAAAAGTGGAAAATTAACAAATAAAATCATAGAGGTAATATGCTTAGTGTTAGTATCTGTTAAAATGTTGAATGGCCTTAATTTCTATAGCGCTTTACTTGCTCCCTATGGACCCCTAAGCGCTTCACACTAGATTCAGTCATTCACACACACATTCACACACTGGTGATGGCAGCTACATTGTAGCCACAGCTGCCCTGGGGTGCACTGACATAGACGAGGCTGCCGGACACTGGCGCCACCGGGCCCTCTGACCACCACCAGTAGGCAATGGGTGAAAAATCTTGCCCAAGGACACAATGACCGAGACTGTCAGAGCCGGGACTCAAACCGGCAACCTTCCAATTACATGACGAACTGCCAACTCTTGATCCACGATCGCCCCTATTGTGGCGAACTAATGTTTAGTTTGGTAAACATTTAATAATAACTTGCTTAAAGAGGGACTGATTAAATGTCCCTCTTTAGGCAACTGACCCGATGTCCACATCGGGTCAGTTGGAGGCGCAGTCGAAAGATTGCAGCGCTCCCAGATCAGATGTACACACTGGAACTCTTTCCCATGTTGCTGTCTGTGTTTATTGTGCTATGGTGTGTTGATATCTGTGCATTCCTGTATTATCCTTCTGTGTTACACATTTCGATGTTTCGATGTGTTTTCCTCGCTACCTAGCCTGACCTGTCTCCCCAATGTGATGTTTGTGTATTGTATGTACGGTCGGCAAGGTCTGTCATCTCGGTTGTGGGAAAAAGACCTGCAAATGACAAATAAAGGCTATCTCATCTCATCAAATGTCTGCTAAATCTAACCTCTGACATATCCCCTCAATGCAAAAATAATTAAAAAGACTAAAACTAAACACCAAAACTGATGAAAGACTTCTTGTCCTTTAGCAGGCGACCAGCGGTGGTGGTCGGCCGCGCAACCAGTACGCTGCCGTAGGTGCCGAAGAAGAACTGAAGAAGCTTCTCGGATGAGAGGTGAAACGTCTTCAAGCAACTCAAAGAAGTCCAGACACTTTTCTTTCCAAGCTCCTTAGACTACGATGACCTGGATGACTGAGAACCCTTACAGACTGATGACAGACAATGTAAATCTAAACATTTTCCCAAAGAAAACTGTGGGAAACTGACTGACAGTTATTCAGTTCAAAAAGTAAAAACTAATTAGAAAATATAAAAACTATACTAACTGGTTCAAACTAAGACTGTTTCCAGTAGATTAGGAGTTCCAGCACAGTTACAGTAACAGTGTGTGTGTTACAAATAGTGATCAAATTAACAGGCCTTTAGAATCAATTTTACACTAAAGTACACACTCAGAGTCCCATGTAAACAACACGTCAAACACACGTAATGATATAGAACGTGCAGCAAAAACCAGGAAGGTGTCTTACTTAAGATGGAGTACACTACATGAAAAAAAATCTCTATTAGTCACCATGATGACTGAAGCCATGAAAAACACAGATTTGTGCTATTTTATGAGTCTGTGACATAGCATTTATATGTAATCTTGAATTACATGAAGATCAGACCAAATTTTATGGTAATCAATGCAGAAATCGTGATACTAGTCTTTGAAGTTTTTCCTGAATTGTAAGTACATAAAACAGTATATGCTTACAGTTGTACTTGCATGCAACCGTAAGTACATACAGCCATATAAAGACAGCTATGAAAAGCTATTTCTTTAGAGAAATGATGCATTCCCTGATGGTGAGGCGATCACAGTGGTGTGCTGATAAAGAACACAACTGCTTTAAGTGGAGTTATAGGGATTAGCTCATTAGGCTAAATCAGCTAATTACATGGAGATTTTGTTACCGTTCCTCCAGCTAATTAATTGGAATGACTACCACCACTGTGTTCAGGAAATGAGTCTACTCAGAGCAGATGAGGCAAAATAGAAAACACTACATCAGGCACTTTTGGATGCACCTGAGAGGTAGAAGCAACTAAGTGCGAGTTTGTATCCACTTTCTCTTTCCATTATAGCACCGTAGGCAAGAAAAAGACCAACCTCCTAATTTTCACTTGCAGAGAAAAGCATGACAAAGAAGAGAGTTTGGGAACGTAACATTTTTATTCTCCGGTGTTTAATTTAGCAACACACTGTACAGTAACAAGTGAGAAAGTAAGAAAGACTCCAAATCTCATGAACTGCATTGTATATTTACAGTAGCATTTGTTGTTTTAATAACCTTAGATGGATGGTAATTGCAAAAATGCTTGTGGTTCACAATAGAAAATAAGTAAAAGTAATTAAAAAATAAATAATAAATAATTATCAGTTTGTGTCACAAATTGCAGTTCGCCTGGACTGTGAGTGGAAGAGAACCCAAAGTGGAGGATGCCAGAGGCACAGTTTACAGCAACACATTTCAATAGCTTTCAGTGCTGACAATCATTACAAAGGGCCAGACACAAAGGGAAGCCAGGAAGATCACAGAGCGAGACAGGCAGACAAATCAGAAGACACGACAGAGACAAAGAGAGTGACAGGACTATTTATACACAAAGACGGGATGGTATTTGGGACTGGAAATAGGAGCATAACAAGACAGAGTTACAGTTATTATGAATAAAGTTAGTAAAAAAAAAACCTAGAGAAAGTATTTTTTTACCCTGCTCATGACATTGTTTTTGTTGTAACATGCTGAAATGCACTGTCATATAAATACCAGCTAGCAATAGAAATCATAGGCTGCAGTCCCAGACTCTGACAGAAATCCCCACCCTCCTGAGGACACGTGCAAAGGTCTTTTAGCATTTAACCACAAACACAAAGCCACCAATACAAAGCAAAGTTTGACAACCTGCACAAAGTGACTCCAAAGCACTCGACACTGATTCTACAGTAGAAACATTTGCAAGTAGACATGGAGGGTACAATACTGTAATCATGACTCCTAATACTGTACATGCCTCTGTTACCTGTAGAAAATTAGGGTCTGACTGGTCAGCTTTAACTCTGCTTCATCACTCGAGGTTCTTCTTCACCTCTGTGTTATCATGCTGGCCGCGCAGATGTTTGCAAGGAGCTGATCGTGTGTAGCAGTACAAAGACAGTTATTTCTGCCACTTGGCTCTTTAACAAAGTGGGAAACGACACAAACTTTTTGTCCTTTTGTTCACTAAAAATAAAGGAAATGTCCTCCACCCTGCACACAAACTGAAATCAGTTGCAAGTGCGCTGAATTAAAAAGGCATGTTTGATGTTTTTCTTTATTCTTTCTATATGCCCATCTTGCAGAAAGTTGAAGAAACTTTGTAACACAAACAATGGCATAACTGCAACTGTATGTGATGACTAAATTTATTAGAGCTGTGTGATAACTCCCTTTCTAAAAATCCAGTCATTTTGGACAGATCCCCATGTGGAGCACTGGAAAGTTTATTTTTAAGTTGCTAAATGATTAACAGGTTATCACAGGAGGAATGGCACTGCGGGCGCACACATACTGACGGTCACTTTGGCTTACTGGTCTTTGGGTTCGCAAAGAGACCTGCAGAGAAAGACTGATTAGTCCAGGGGAACATGTTACCTGGCTTAAATAGTCTGCTTCTAAATGCACTGATGAGTCGCGTGTGAGCTGATTAACTGAATTCAGGTGAGTAACTGGCGGTTATGCAGGGAAACCAGAATGGAGTCACCTGGGAAAAATGGTAAACAACAAACGCTCACAAAACCAGATACATACACACTGCCTGAGAGAGAGAACCAAACCAAGAGCACAGGGGAGAAGATGCAGTACAGTAACATTTTAAACTCAGTACTTTTGAAGGCAGTCTAAACCAGGGATGTTGGTTAATTGGCTTTTTTTAAGGTGAACTCTATTTTTTCGCATTTGACTACATCTTTGTAGTAGAGAGTTAAAAAACAGGAACTTTCTGTCATTAATTGCTTATGTGTTGCTTTTACTTTGGTGTAGTGTGAATGGTCATAAAAATGTTTAAAAAGCTGTAAAACCTATGGAAATCAAGTAAAAAGTCGAAAATGTTTGCCCTCTTCCACAATGTCCATAGCTGTCCAGTGGGCCAGATTGAAATCTTTGGTGGGCACATTCAGGCCCCCCAGGCCTTATGGTTGCTTTTGACACACCTGGTTGGGGGAAGTAAAACAAAAAACAAGACACAAGAACCAAATAAGTATCAAAATACAACAGGAAATGAACAAAATGCATGCAACAAAACAGCAGAAAACATGAAGAACAAAACTCATCCTCAGACGAACAGACTCTGCAATATAACAAGGAAACAAAGTAACAATGAAATAGTAAAGAAACAATAACAGTAATGCAAAACTTCACTGGAACGGAAATGAATCTAAACTTAACAAAAACCAGCATTAAATCTGGAGACCTTTACCTTTTCAAATCTGAAGCATATCTTTGCATTGTTTAACTTTAAACTGAATATTTTTTTTTACATTAAACAAATCTTCATCAACCTGCTCAGTGTTTATTTTCATCAGTCATCTTCACTCTGTTCAGTATCCTCTCACCCTAACCAAATGATGACTGCTTCCCCCCACAGTTTCCTTTCTGTTAAATATTTTACTAACACCAAGCTGAAAGAAGATTCTTGTTTTTCACTCCATAATACTGCAAGTACTTGACTTTATAATGTAAAGGTATATTATGTTGTGATTGTGAGTTTATATCCTGCAGCTATTAAAACCCAAATAAACTGAATTAACAGACAGAGAAGTAACAAAGCAAATATCACCTCTTGAAACGTGCGAACCAGGTAATGTTTTGTAATTTTGCTTAAAAAATGCCTTCAGTGGTTATTCAAATAGCACCATTTAATAAATGTTTTAGTCATATTTAATAACTCTGGGTCTCCTTTCTGTTATAGATACCAGATATAGATAGATAAACCTCAAGTGGCAGCGAATGATAACGAGCTGAATTTTTAAAAGCTTGAAGGACTTCATTAAATCACCGAGTGACATTAAAGTTTCTACTTTGACAAAGTGCTTATTTGCTGCTGCTTCGGAGGTCACTTTAACTTTTTGCTCTAATGTTTCACTGTGTCGCCTTCTTCCCCCTGGAGACCATTTCCAATGAATGATGAGCGACCGACTACTGCAAATGAATTTTGGCACACTGAGCTAACCAACATCATCTCGCGTAGAGGATGCACCTGCGCTTAAGCCAATTATGCTCATTCACTTCAAAAACAAATGACTCATTATGGGAACACTGCATCCAGTAAGGCCAGGAAAAACAATAAATGAAAAGTGTTTACTGTTTATCTGGGTGTGCAGCTGAAAACAGGCAGGACAAAAAGTGTAGTTTATAAAAACCATTTAGGAAAGATTTTAGACTCGAAACGAGAAAAACAACAGCGAGAGAAAGAGCGCGGCTGCATTTCTTTGATGCTGTGTTCATTACAGCCTCTTCCTGACCTGTTGAATAGGTGCCTCTGTGAGCCAGGTGTAACCACACAGCTCCCACTCTCACAGCATGGAAAGCGTCTAACCTTGAAGGCACTCAAGCTGTAAATTGACAGTCAAAACACTGCTGGCTTTTAAGCAGGATCTCGCAGACTCTAGTCTGGTCATTCGTTTAAACTTCTGTGAGACCGAAAAAACATAAAGAAAAAGAAAATGAGGAAGTAGCGAGTGAACTCAAAAACTAGCCCACAACAACTTAATGAAAGAAGTTGAAAGCTTAACCAGGAGCAGTGAGGCAAAGGGAGCGCTGGACAACACAAAGAAACACAAGTTAAACCAATAAGACACAGATAGGATGAGGAAGATTGGAACAGACTGTGCACTAAGTAGTAACACAATGTTCAGATGTTTAGACTGGCATGGAAATTATTTTATAGCTTCCAACAAAGTGAAGCCAATGAGGAAATCTATTCCGTCAACCTGCATTATTTCTAATGGCCAGCAGGGGGCGAGTTCTGCAGTTGCGTAAAGACTCAGCGATATATGCGAAACAGCCCTTAGATCCCTTCCCCCCAGTAAATGTTCTCCAGTTGAGTCAATGGGGTCAATCGCTGGTTTAAAGTCTTACTGAATGTAGCGTGATGTTTATTTTTGATAAATTATTGTCCTCTTCAGTGTCAAGATAATGGGTAGGCCTGCCTTGTGATTACCAGTCTGCAGGGTCCTTCGATTTCACATTTTGATCCACATGACTCTCAGGGCGTCTCAATTCTAAAAGCTAAAATTTGTAAACCAGAGTATGTCTGTCATTGTCAGACATGCCAGCCAGTGCAACAACCTGGGGACCAATCAACATCTTCTTTACATTACACTCAGTGTTTCAATTAACAATATTTTATTAATGTAGACACATTATAAGAGCTGCAATAAATCTTCAAGTCCTGGTTCTATCCTCTGAACCAAAGCCTAACTTTCTTTCTTTCTTTTGTTTATGCAGTTGCTGTGGTGATGTCTACATTTTCTTTATTAACTGAATTTTAGCCAACAATTTGTTTTCCACTGATGAAAATAGAAACCTTTTCTGAAAAACCTTTGGTGGGTATTGGGCATGTGGGGATATATATTACTGGTGCTTTCTGACCTTCCTGTCAGTTGTGGAAAATGCCTGCAAACCTCATGATGTCAACTGTGCAACACTTTGTGTTGCAGCCAGTGTCTCATAGGGTAGTTAGCCAGCACAGCTGCACTTTCAGTTATGTTTTGCAACGAAAGCAAAAACAATTCTATATGTTGGTAATATGCACTCATACTTTTGTATATGTGTTTTTGTGCATCTAGAAGCTGACCCATCGGAAATGGGAATTCTATGAATGAATGTGTTTGTCTGGCAAGGTGACCCCATCCAGTCGGTCCGTGAGGACCTGTGGACTCTTGTTCGCTCCATGCTTATAGACATTACAACTGTCTTCATGTCTAAATATCTTTTGGGCTTGTGGTAGCCTAGTGGAAGAAGTCACTGAGTCAAGAGCTTAAGCGTAGATAAATATGTCCGTCCCTCAACTTCTGACTGCGTTGTTGACCAGGGTGATACTACTGATATCACTGATTACTATTATATGTTATTATTTTTGCACTTACAGTCTGTGCATGTGTCTATGAGAGACGGGGAGCGTTGAGAAGTTGTGTTTGCTCTAGTACAAAGCGACGGTATCCTGGGGCCTGTCACAGAGTGGTTACACCTGTGATCACAGTGGCTACTGTATGTCACTATTTCATACATGCCAAGACCTTTGAACATGGATGCAGGGATACCTAAAGGTGTACTGGTTTGTGAATACAGTTTGTGATTGAACTCTCACTATTTTAGGAAAGATTATTAGGCCCAGCTCAGCCTTTTTGACGCATGTTGACCTCTCCATCTTTTTTTGTTTTGCCATCTTGTGTTTTGCCTTTGTGCGTTCCTCAAGGACAGCTTGGCTGCTGCTTGTCGAGAGTGCAGAAGTGCAGTGTGTTCCTTTATCTGAGGAGAGTTACAAAGAAAAACCTCTGTGGAATAATAAACATATGACCTGAATGATCATATCAGCTTTAACTTGTGTGTGCTCATCTGTCTTGGCCTTGATATCAAGTATTTCTATAAAAAAAAATCTATATTTTATAGGTTTTGTCCATAAATAAAAGAAATAGAAGATTATTTCTGCACCAGGCTGCATTTCGCCCACATTTCTGTAGCGCTAGTCAACCACAAAAATGTTTGTGAATTTGACTCACGATGGATGTTCCACTACATAGACCAAAGGCTCCAAGGGGTCAGGTGCAAACACAGCAAACATTACTTTACTTGTGTGATCTTGTGCACGTTAACATGATCATCAAAATGCCATCAGTTAGGTCAAAATATGAGTGGACAGACAGATGCTGAAGATAGACAGCGTGATTCATACAGCACACAGGCAGAGCGAAAGGGTTAACTCCAACTCTCACAGACCCAATCGCAGGTGCGGGTGGGTGGATGAAGAGCAAAGAATGAGGGAGAGTAGGGAAGGGAGAAAAAAATTTCAAATGTCTGGGTTTTCACACCGTTAATTTAGCCGTGCAGAGCCACATCGCACCATTCTCTCACTCTTCCTCGCTCCTGTCGGAAACATGCTAATTAAGGAAGCCGACTGACGTGAGCGAGGTTTAAAGGGTAATTAGCATAAAAATCCTACATGCTGTATTTTTACTTTCTCTAATCAACACCCTCACACGTACACGTTTTTCAGATGTGAGAAAGAGTGGTTTGACGCAATTAAAATGAAAATTAGCATCCATAAGGAGGGAGGAAGAGGGAGACGAGAAAAAAAATGTTCTTCCCTTGCATTATGTTGTTTGTCTCGCCGCTGCACTTTCTTAAGACTCACAAGAAAGAGAAACAGCAAATAATGTAATTGCTTTTACAAACGACAGACATGTTCGTCCACAGGAATGCGGCGTTCGCCGTGTGAGCTGCTGTCTCAGCCGTCGACTGACAGTCGTATCTTTGCATCTCATCGATTCGCGGCACTCGTCACGGTGAAAAATACTCTCGCTCCTAATGCAGTCTCTTGTGTGGTTTAAACAAAACACAATCTTCTCCAGCTAGATTGTACAAACACTGGCTAACACTTTATTTAAAGTGGTGCTTAGAAGGCACTGAAACACTGTAAGTGCATTATAAACACATTGTAAGTGCTTGATAATTATTATGGTCTGTGTTAACAACACATGTAAAAACACCACGGGTCTGGAAAGTATCTACATAATGGCACGGTATTAAAGTGAATGCAGTTCTCTGATGTTTTTGAAACCATTATGTTGGTCTTTGGTTTTAGGGCATCTAATCTCCTTGCATTTCTTCACACTGAAGCTCATATTCAGCACAACGCAGGTCTGAAAGAGAAGGCTTAGTCATTTCCCCTGTTTTCCTGCTTGGATTCGTTCCGCGTTGACCTATGCAATTCAGTTAAAAGGTATTACTGCTTTTACCCCCAGTTTGCTTTGGAAAAAAAAGCTATAAGCTCTGCTGAAAAGTCCAAAAAGGTCTCTGCAGGGTCAAGAAAAGACAAGCTGTGTTGAGGGTGAAAACAGTTATTCTGCACCATTCCTGCAACTCCCGGCTCATGGTGTAGTGTGCAGAATGTAATTTTTATCAGAGCTGTTGCTTTGGCTGCTGCTCTTCTTCGGGTCAGAACAATATCTTGCACTTCAGCTTCTGAGAAGCATGAGCAACAACACGTGAGGCACACATGTATTCAGAGACGAATGTTATTGCTTCAAAGTAAAAAGAAATATAGTTTGATCCCACACACATTCCAGCATTGCTTTAGTTATTTTTTGTTACATAATGCTTAAAAAAAATGAATCCCCAGCATATACTTTAGATGTTTAATAACAAATAATAATAATAATCAAGTAAGAATATTGACTGCATTTAACTGAATGCATGAAATTAATAAAGAAGGTTTTATTACTTCTAAGTCCATATATTTTAAAAAGCAAAGTAAAATTAATGTCAGCTTCGGGAAGCTATCAAGTAATTTTAGAAAGTTAATTTTCTCTATTAAGAATTCTAAATGATTTTAACATCTTAACTATGCTTTGTTTCTCCTCACAGAATAACATTTTTGTTTCTCTTTGCATTCCAATCATCCTACAAAGAACAAAGCAGAGGAGCATTTTAATCTTGGAGTGCCTTCTTTGAGCACCATATTGCCCCACACCTGGATGGCCCAAGGGGGAAAGGAGAACCCGTCAGCTCATCGAGAAAAAGGACGGGCATGGATGAGGGTTAAGGAGGAGGTGGAGGATCGAGGGGATGTCCTGTGAAGCCCTGAGGGATCCATATGCTCTGATGGCTCAAGCTAGTGACACCAATTGTTGCATTTGGCTAAGAAGTAGACTAAACTGGGTCAGTTTGCTATAGTCAAGAACTCAGAAGTTTCTGCAAGACTTCTGGTCTCAAGATGAAAAGGCCTTTAAAATCCCATGATTCCTGTTTACTTGCCATTGGAACCAGTTCTACAGCAAATATATAATCATGATTGCACATATGATATGACTAGCTGATGATATCCATTGGATCATGTTTAGCAAAGAGCTGTATAGTTTATACAGCTGCCTGAGCATGTATTCAATATATCAGTATAGAAGTTAAGAAAGTTCAATAGCAAAAAGTCTGTCAGCTGTTTGTTTCCTTAAAAATTTCCCACTCTATATAATCTCTCCATCTCATCTCTCCACAGTATTGAACCAAAAAAAAGGCACTTTCTGCCATTTAGGTGGAAGCAGAGCCTGTTAGTGGACATGTCCTCCATCTCAAGCGTGGGTCCAGACCTCTGAATCACCACCCACGCAGGCTTGATCAGTGATGACCCTTTGGTCCTCTGTTGCTGGATGTCTTTCTCCAAAGATGCCAACAACAAGAAACAACAACCTTTTCTTTTTTTAAAGAAAAAAGTTAAAATGGTCTAAAAACTAATTCCGCAGATAATTTAAACTGGAAACTAGAACAAACAGAAATATATCAAATACTGACGAAGAGCTTTTGTTTGGTTTTATATTTTGAGAAATGCATTTCTCTAGGAGAAAAACAAATGGCAAACGTAGATGTAACAGAGGTGTAAAGCTTTACTTTATCTTGCAAGAGGAGTAACAGCATGCAGAGAGTCTATGAAGAAACCCGAATTGTGGAAATCTGCCCATCACTTTTTATACACTTAGTCCCAGCAAAATGATTCACAGACCACGCTCCCTTCTAGATTTTTTCATATCATAGTTCATTTTTTGATACTGTAGCTCCTAGAGTACGTTCTACTTCATAGTTCATAGTTCATAGTGATTGTGGGGCGATCGTGGCTCAAGAGTTGGGAGTTCGCCTTGTAATCAAAAGGTTGCCGGTTCGAGCCCCGGCTTGGACAGTCTCGGTCATTGTGTCTGTGGGTAAGACACTTCAGCCGTTGCCTACTGGTGGTGGTCAGAGGGCCCGGTGGTGCCAGTGTCCGGCAGCCTCGCCTCTGTCAGTGCGCCCCAGGGTGGCTGTGGCTACAATGTAGCTTGCCATCACCAGTGTGTGTGGATAAACTGGATATGTAAAGCGCTTTGGGGTCCTTAGGGACTAGTAAAGCGCTATATAAATACAGGCCATTTACCATAGTTCGACTTTTGATCCTGTTATTCATGTTTGCAACACATCGGTTCACTGTTAATAAAGAGTTGCTCTTTGTTAATAAAGTTTTGTCTTCACGTTCAAACCTCACCTCCGTGTCTGGTTCTGGCTAACCCTGCCATAACAGTACTATGTTTAGCTGGTTCATTATCTATGGCAGGGGTCGGCAACCTGCGGCTCCGGAGCCGCATGCGGCTCTGTAGTCCATATAGTGCGGCTCTTCGTGGTTTGGGAAATTATTTTATTTTAATGTATTTTATTGATGTTAGTTTTTTTTTTAAACTTGTAGTTCTAAATTGAAAGACTATTGTGATATTGAAATATAAAAATACAATTATATTTTATCATTTTTTCATCGCTCAAAATAAGCGTCACACTCGCGGAAGCCAGTGTACCCGGCGAAACGCAGTGCATTTATCAAGACTTTCAACCCCAGGTAGGCCAATTATGGATCTTCAGATCCACATTATGTTGGCAGCTGTTCTCCATCGTGAACTATGTTAAAAACAAACACCGCTCACGCCTCACAGATGACAGCTTACAGTCCTGCGTAAAGGGGATAGGTAGAGCAGGTTATTCACTAACTGGAAGGTTGGTGGTTCGATCCCTTCCTGCTTCGGTCTGCATGCATAAGTATCCTTGAACTTCACCTCAGTCTGTCTTACACAAGCCAGGGCTCAGAGAAGGTTCCAGCACATATGGAACTTTCTAAAATGTAAACTTTTACCCTCATGGGCGCACCAACAATATTTGGTGCCAAGGTAACAGTCCTGCTATTGCGTCTACATCAGTAAACTTTTAATTACTGCTGTGATTATGCTGTACAAGCTACATTTGCATGCATTGCATTCAGTGTGTGTTTTAAGTTTGCATAAACATACAAAAAGTTAATCAAGCAAGTTACTCACCATATCAAATGTTAATACACTTGTAAATGGGCTTTCTTGGCTTCATTTGCTGGAACTCTAAAACTAATATTTTTGAAGTTTTCTGCCTCTATTCTGAAATAAATGAGAAAGTAAGGCCTGTGATACCAAGCAAAAATCTATCAGTTCCAACAAATGCAATGTTTTGTTACCATTTGATTCACTACAGCCACCACGAGGGGCTGACTGCACTCGTCTGACTATGAATCACTGAAGATCACAGATGGGCCCAGGCTCCAACAATGTGAGATGTGTAATTCTTTCAGAGTGACTTCATTGTCACGAACAAAAATATTATTTTCATTGACTTTCAATGCTGGTTTGCTTTGGTGGATCCTGTCCCTGTTTTGGAGTTGTCTCCACCAGATAGAAGCAACACCGCCTCTTGTATAGCTGCTACGTAGGCTGCTGGTCGTTGTCTAGGAAGTAAAGTGGTGATGATGTTGATGATGACATGACAACCCGAAGCACAGTGGGAGCAGTTGCCAAGACAATTATCACTTTCTGTGTCGGCGTCGGAGGTGTTAGACCCACCCAGCCCATCCCCATGCTGATGTCACTGTTACCACGGAGACTCCATACAACCCCGACAGGGGAGTGTGTGGGCTACTCGTAGTGTTACCATCCCCCTTATCCCCCATGTTCCTTTTCCAAATGCCACCACCCTCTCCCCCACTGTCCTCAGCCCATCTTATCACCCTGTGCCATCTCCCTCAGAGCTGACTGCCATCTGTGCTCTGAGAAACACTCCCCATTTGTTTAGTTTCTTTTCCTTCTATATTTCTCCATCTTCTGACCTCCAGGATGTTGCCGTATCTCAAGCTCTTTCATGACACCCTCAAATAAGCCTGCATTAGTCCACAGATCCCCCTACATTTGATGAGATTTCATCCAAAGCAGCCTTATGGGAGGATATTTGTTGATTTAGTATTAGGTTTCAAACTACACTGCACTGTATACCGAGGGATGAAAACTGTGATTTCTCACTCATATGCATTCTTTAACTGGGGTCAGTTCCACTCAATTAAATTATAGTGAATATTGTTTCTTTAGGGCCTCCCAGGAACCATTTCAAGTACCCTGGGGATTCCAAAATGCCACTTAGAAACCAACTGCAGCTGTGTACCGAGAGCAAGAGACAAGAGAGTTGCAACCTAAAACTAATGTTCTTTTCCTCCAAAGGGCTAAATGTAATAATAAGTCCTCCGGCACTTCTCTGCAGCTGTCAGAAAGATCAAGTTACAGCCCCATATGAGCAGGCACAGTACTTAGTGTGTGTTTTTGTGGAGGAGTTTGTTTCTCTCTGCATTTCTGCAAAGTATACTTAACTTGCTGAACTGCCATCTGCATATGTCTCTATATTAAATTTGGCAGCTTCAATGAGCCAAGTGTATGAGTTAAAATAATATTCGGTTACATATGATCTGTTTTTTTTTCTTACCTTATTATTACTGTTACCTTTATCACATTTTATTTTATCTCTAACCAATGTTTATCTTAGCTCCTTATCATCTTTTCTTTGTAAACTTATCTTTATCTTATTTCATCTTTATAGTTACATCTTTATTCACACACTATATTATGGAATGGTACCATGGGACAAAAAAGTGTTTCAGTAACAAGAGATCTATGATTTTAAACAATCTACTTTCAGTAAAACCTAATTGTACATAATTAAACAAGAGTCTTAGCTTTACCAACAGTTTTGTGAGGCTGCACTTAAGCATATCAGGGTATAGCACTAGCTACAGCTTGATGTTAATTGGGAGCTTTTCAACCATTCTCCGGTGACTGTAGTAGGGCGTGTTCCCTACATTTATGCTGTTTGCAGGCATATAGTTAATAGTTTTAAGGGATGTAGCTTTTCAGCTTGGGCAAATGAAACCAATGATGAAATGGCCAGCTGGAAACAGAATTAATCCAAAGTCGAGCACATTCTAGTTGGACAGTTGGAAAATCAAAGAAAAACTGGATTTGTTTTGCTACTTAGGTATAGCCATTCATGCATAACTAGCAATAGAGTGGCAACAAAAACATCTTTAGAGCATGATGGTACCACCACCGTGTTTGACAGTTGGTACAGTGTTCTTATCATTGTGGTGATTTCTCTCGTCTGACCTCAAAACCTTTCCCCAGAAGGCATTTGGCTTATGCACATGGACAGCTTCAAACTTCAGTTCAGCTTGAGGGTGATGATTTTGGAGCAAGCGCTTCTCCTTTCGATCAACACCCTCTGAGTCCACGGTGATGTAAAACTTTCTTCACTGTGGACAGTGACATCAGTGTTCTAGCAATTCAGTTTTATTCATGTAGCACCAAATCACAACAAGAGTTGCCTCAATATTATAAGATAAAGAACCTACAGTAATACACTCAGCAGTTTACAGTTCTTGTTTGTTCCTGAACATCCTAACCAATTTTCTCTCATCCATGGGTGACAGTTTGGGTCAAATTGGCGACCTATTGGAATAACTTGTTCTCTACTTATATACAATTGTTTGACATTTTCAGGGCCACTTAGGCTGATTGAACTAAAAAGCAAGACTCAGGACTCAGGATAAGACTAAAAGTTTAAAAGATTTAGTGTAAGCACAAAAAGGAAACGATGGGTCAGGCAAAAATATTTTTGTTATTGAAGTCCCATGTTCTAGACAAACAGGCAGTTCCACAGTGGGAACCCAAGAAGAGTCCTTTCCCTGAAAGACACGGATGGATTTAATTCACACACAAACACAAACAGACAGAGGAGAGGAAAGATAGAGAAAGACAATGGCGAGCCACCACAGGAGGACTGAAGGACCATGAACAAACTAATCTTGAACTTGATCTTGGAATCAGCAGTTGTTTCGAGATGGCTACAAGAGAGCTTTCCAACTTGTGTAACTATAAAATCGTCTTTCTTAGAAGTCAGTTCCTTACACGTTCCCATTTTTCTGAGTGTTGGTCAACCCAATTCTTGCTATCAAACAAATCATTTTTATGCTGGCAAAGAGAAACTACCAGTTGTAGTCAGTCACAATCACTAATGAGGAGTTAATAGGCCTTGGCCTTGTCAGGTTAAAGGACAATGTAGAAATTTTAGCACCACTTATTAAAAGGTTTTAGTGAGTTTATCGATATTTTTCAATCTGTATATATATTTTTAACCAAATTAGAGAAAATCCAGAATAAGTTCAAACTTGCATTCCCAGTTCTTGTTTTGCTGGTGTTGTTATTGTTTTTCTGTTTGAGCTAGGCCCTTCAAAATTTTTAGGGTGAACTGTAGCTCCATGAATGTAGACTCTGTGGAGTGTAGCAAAGTTCACATAGAATAATGGATGCTTGAGTTTCCAAACAATTGGTCCTAAAAAAAATGCATTTTCACCTTTTTCAAGGTATTTCTAAGATATAAATTTCATTCAATAATCATCTCAGTGATGTTCAGTCACGTCATTCAGCTGATATAACAGCATTTATTTGAAGAAATCACAGCACAGTACAAAAGCAAGTCAGTGCATGAGTTCGATTACCTAGATAGCTTCTGTCAAAGTTAATAAAACATGTTCTGCTGACTCATTTCTTTAATAGGAGAGTGTGATTAAAAGTCACTTGAATTCCTCATCCACCTTGACGGCACATCTACATCCAGTGTTGATATCAGGAACTTCAATCTTCTCAGTTATTTGTTGTAATCATATCCAGCACATATCCTCTCCTGGGGGTGCATAAATTGAATTAAAAATGTCTTGCTCTGCTTCTGAAACAATCTTTGGGTACCGTAGATAAATATGAGTATTTCAAAAAAAATCATATTGGGAAAATGAGAGAACACCATCACAAACTCTGAATATAATATTAGCAGAAGCTCGTTCTTTCTAAAAAAAAAAAAAAAAAAAAAAAAAACGAAATAAAAGAGGCAGTGTGGATTTGGTACATGGTGTCATACCTGGGGAATATCCCACTGAAGCTGAATGAAAATGTATGTCATTCAAACTTTACCATCTGTGAAACCATTCACCTGATTTGGACTGTTTCAAAATATCTGATGTTTCTTTGCATATCAGAGAATCCAACTGCAAAACTGTGGTTTCAAAAGGCCTCCAAAATCGGCTGGAGGAGATCACACATTTTTTTAGGGAACTCAAACATCCATCATTCTATGTTAACTTCAGTTACACTCCCGAGAGTGGAACTTATCTCTCATCTTGTGCCTATGTGTATATGCACACTAGCACATTCCAAGACCACAAAATAGTTGCACTGCAAAGGTTGCACACTGAACATTACAGGATGTACCAGGCCAAGCATACATCAGGATCACTTCCTCTTAGTGCCACTCTGTTCCTTAAGGACAGGCAGCCTCATTCAAGTGCTGTCACTTCTATTCCATCTATTCCTCTGATCCTTTCTGTAACGGCTAGTTAAATAGCCAGTAATGCCTTTTAGCCCGTTAGATGTTAGTGAGCCCAGACAGACTGGGATGGACATATGGAGGGAGTCTGGCAACCGACTCGCAGCCCTGATGCCAACTCTTCAAAAACATTCATACATTCTACCAGCCCATGAGCACACACACACACACACACACACACACACACACAACCACCACACACCACACACACACCACACACACCACCTACACAAATACACAAATCGTGTCTCTTTCGTATCTGTTGTCCAGAGCACTGAACCGGCCCCAACTTCCCGCTGTCCGATTATCTCAGAACCTGCTCCACATGAGCATTGTGCAAATTCTGGAACCTCCTCCATTTCCCATCATTCCTCTCCACCAAAGGCAGGCATCCAGGACGAAGGCTGGACAGCACATGCCCACTCAAAGAGAAGGAGGATTGGGACACTAGATGAAGGCAGAAGCGCTGAGCACGAAGCTTTGTTCAAAAAACAGTCCACTGTGGTACCCCCCCCCCCCCCCCCCCCCCCCCCCCCCCCCCTCCTCCCCACCCATGTCCGTCTCTATGTCTTCTGCCTTGCATGGGTGAGTGTCAGCTCATTGTGTGTGAATGTGTGTGCGTGATGTCTGGTGCCTGTGCTGACAGCTGGCCTAAAATCATTTCCAAGAGTCACAGGTTGAAGTCTGTGTGAAACAGAGAAGCATTGTTGAAGGCCAGACTGACAGTGAAACCACTCACTGTCTCTTTTCTCCAAGCATACCAATACAAAACAAATCCAGATTTCCCATATTGTTGTTACAACAATGACACCATCATACCGTGATAGTGTCGTTATTAAAAGGTGGTGTTGTTAAAGCTTTTTCTCTGAATGGCTTGTCCTGAAATCCGGTAAACTCTCACTACAGCTCCATCAAAGGTTTTAGGCTGAAGCATTTCAACAATAGTAATTCCTGACCTTGCAAATATTCAGAAATATCTCCATTTACCTTTAGAAAAATCTTACACGTCGAACGCTGCCAGCCTCAACTCAACAGCATACCTCTCAATGAATATGACAGGATCTAATATAGACAAAAAATAGATTCCTGTACAGTTCCTGTTCTTTTTTGTTTAATAGTGAAGCTAAAGCTATTCTGCAAATGGTGGAGTTATTGGCGCTAGATACGCTGGTGGAAATGCAAATCATTTGTACCATGTTTGTCTTCTGCAGTAAAGCTTTATCTGTAACCAATGAGGCAACAGAATTTATGGGGAAGGCAATGTGAAAAGCTGCCACGCTGAGGCTGTGTTGAAATATGGTGCACCTACGCAATCTTTGAGCGATATATCACATAAATCATATCATTGTGTTAGTTAAGCTTGCAAGTTCCAACTTGTGCAGACAGAAATGTTTTAATATAATTTAAAAATGAGTAGGGTTGGATTAATGGGAGGACAAAATAACCAGTTCAAAGACTCTCAGGGCTTTTACAAATTTTTCAAGCTTTAAGGGTCACATATAAAATCATTTTGTAAATCCAATCACCAAGAGAAAATCTGCTTCGGTGTTCCTGACCTTCAGACATTCAGAATTTATAAAATAAATTGCACTCAGAAAGTCGCCATAATAATGATCGTCGGTTAACTTAATGCTGTTTAAGTGGACCGATTAGAGTTTTGTTTGGGCACTTACACTAACTGGTCCAGCTTTTTAACTAATCGTCAATATAAATATCTAATCAGCCAATCAAAGAGCAGCAACTAAATTTTTTTAGGCAAGTAGACGTAATCAAGAAAACCTGCTGTATTTTAAACCAAGCATCAGGATTGAGAAAGGTAATATGAATGTGGTACGGTTGTTGGTGACAACTAGGTTAGTTAAAGTATTCCAGAAACTGCTAATCTACTGGGATTTTCTGCCACAACCATCTCTAGGGTTTAAAAAGTAAAGACATCCATGGAGTATCAGTTCTCTGAATCCTGTTGGGGAGGATGGGAAGACAGTTTTTTTCCCCTGAAATCAGAAGAAAACTCCCCATCACCACCAAGGCACTGCTGGGATTTGAACCCAGTATCTCCTGTTTACTAGACAGGCGCTTTAATCAACTAAGCCACCGCGCCCTTTGTTTTGTGTGATGTCAGTGATATTCCAGATTCAGTCATTTCACAGTTACAGCTGTGACCAGCAGGTTTTCAAGGCCGTGCCCCGCAGTACCTCTCTGAGCTTCTTCACCCCTACAAACCTTGTTGGTCTCTCAGGTCAGCTGACCACCTGCTCATGGAAGAACTGAGATCCAGGAGGAAGCTCAGATCGGACAGGGCCTTCTCTGTCATTGCTCCTAAATTATGGAATAATTGCCCTTGCACGTTTGAAAGTCCCCTTCACTGTCCACTTTTAAAACATATCTTCAAATCCATTTGTATTCCCAGTGAGACTTTGTTTTTCTTTTGGTTCTTCTTTTAGTTATTTGACCTTTTTAATCTATTTTATTTATATTGTACATATTTTTATTATTTAGCTCCAATGCACAGCACTTTATGTCAGCTGTGGTTGTCTTAAAGTGCTTCATAAATAAAGATGGAGCTGCTGTGATGCCATACCATCCACCTGCTGTTCAAAGAATAAGGTTGGCTTAAAGAAAGACAGAGCCTCCATCTAAATAAATGGCAAAAGAGTCAAATCTGCAATTTCAACTGCAGGTTTGTAACACTTATTTACATTTTTACTACAGTAATAGATATGCATGGCAAAGGATAGCTGAATTTGTCCTACACCTCATCTGAGCACTCAGTTTAGCAGACAATTGGCTCTTTCTGGGACGACATCTATCTATTACACCTCTTGTAGATTTCAATGGATAGAAAAGATTCTATATTATTGTTATACAGTAATAGATAAGCAGAAATCCAAAGATTTATGAAATAAATTAGATGAAAACCTAAATTTATCTGTCAAAAAACAAACTCCTGCCAGTAAGCATATATAACTTGTGTTTGCAAACCTGAATATTAAATGGTTTGGTTCCTTAGCTGTACACAGTTGTAAACCTTCTTTCTGCACTTAATCTGGACTGTTGAAAATATATGTCGTCACAGCTTCTTCTTTTTTTTTGTTAATCCTTCTTCACCCTCAGAATTTGTGTGCATACCTTTACCTGTTAACAACCGTTTTAAAGAGACAGCAGGTGTACTAAAGCATTCCAAGGCAGTACTCCATCTTGAATGGACTCTAATCTCTTCATTGTGTCCCATCGCCAGCCTGTCCAACTGTTGTCTAATCCTTCTCTCTCCTGGAGAACAGCAGCAGATGGGTCTGTTCCTTTGTGAATAATGAATGGTCCGGGATATTGCGCAAAGCTGGAAAAACATTTTTATACACTTATTTTCCCTAGTAATTTTATGTAACTTCACCTGCGGCTAACCTGTCATCCACCTGCCATGGTGAGCAAATGAAAACCACGTTGGTCGTATTATGTGAGTGAGAGGTGGGAGGCAAAGAGGAGTGGACATTCTGACCTCTCCTAGGGCTCCGTGAAGGTTAGAGAACAGCAGGGGACTGCACAACGGCACACATAAACATGAGTTCACAGAAAAAATGCGTGTATGCACTCACACAGAATCATATTAAGCATTCATTGGCTTGGCCTGGACATTTCTCTAGGTATTTCTCTTCTCATGAAATCACAACATTAATAAAATCCACTGAGTTCAGATTATGTCCTATAATAGCTTGGCTGAAATGATGAAAGAGAGGATTTATTTACAGTGGGAATATCATCACTATGCATAAGTCATCAAGATCAAGGCAGACCATAGTGTGAGCACACTGAATATCCGTTTAAAGCCATATAAGGCAGCTCTGTTGGGCCCCGGCAGCAATGTGATGTAATACTTTTCATTTTTCAAAGCCTGTGGACTTCACTGCCCAGAAATTATGCAACATGACACTGAGCTGTTGGCTGACGGAGCTCCTTCTCTCCAATCTTAAGGTGATGGAGATGTTAGATTGTGAATACTCAAGATGTAAAAAAGCAGCCAATAATATCATATTTTTCTATCAAAATGAAAAAAAAACAACAACTATTTTTCAGTGATAAATAATAATACTAGTGTATGTATCTACAGTAGAGTTATACAGTTGTGACTTCTGAGTACCTTATTTGTTAATTTAAAAAAAAATCATGTCTTGGCTGGAGTGCCTTCATATTAAGAGCTTTCAGTTCTGGTGCATCCATCTATGCAAACCACCCTCTCACTACAGTTTTGTACGAAGTGGAGAACCTGCAACAACATACCCAGTGCTCTGTAATTCTGAAGCACCCGCTTCAAGTCTAGAAAACACACATAATGTTTGGGGAAACTACCAGAAGCCCTCGAGTGGATAAAGAGCTGGTCCAGTGTTCCATACCAAGGCCAAAAACTGCACTGTTTTTCCTCAAATTGAGGATCCACTAAGAGGTGGACTCTCCTCTTCATCATTTTAGCATAGACCAATGTTCCCTCTAAGCTGTTGCGCACTGCTGGCACGGTCTCTGCGCACAGAAAATCTGCATTGCGCACAGAAAAAAAATCTAACCTGAATTGAAATTAAAACTTTAACAATTCTGCTTTTCAGTGTGAGTCAGTAAGAGACTGGCTGCTCCCGTATGGGATTAGAACGATGCCACCTTATCCCATAGTCCCAGCCAATAATGCGATTCACATTCATATATACGCAGCTAATCAACGTCGTTGACAGGCTATGACAGCGTCCTTATGTGCCGACACCGGTGTTTTAGCTAGCAAAGCGGCGTGGCTGATGTGGAGTGAAGCCACGTTAATGACAACGTGTACAACCATTGGAGATGTGAGCAGGACAGACGGAACAATTGACGGAAAAAGTGTGGACTTTATACCAGTTTTTAAATTGTGTTGATAGGCCACGTAAAACCAGAGTTGTGATAAAAATATATGCAATGTTTGGTTTTCTTCCTGAATACTATCGTTGTTTATATTTACTGCGGGAAGAAACGGTAAAAACGGCGTTTTATAAGGAAAACGCTTGAAAGCACTCCGCCTGTGAGCAAAAACAAAACCAAAAAAACCCACCCTTTCCTATTGGTGGAAAAATGTACCATGTCGACCAATCAAAAAATGATATGGCAACATGGCATTTAGTTGTTTAGGAAGGGGAAGTTTTAGGAGTGACGGCGGTGTTTTGAGATGTGAGAGATTTGCGACGTTTAGCGCAAATCTTGTGTAGTTAGTGTGTAGTGTAGTCAATAGTTTTGTTGTGTGTGTCAGAACAATGAGGCGACTGCTGAATGTTACAGGTGTTACAGGAGTGATACATCTCCTGTTGTCAGGCCTGCAGGTATCAGGCTGTTGTTCTCCTTTATCTCATAGTGGACAGAAATTATTTTTGAGTGGCACAAATAATTTGTGTGGCATCAAATTTGATGCAGAACAGCTGATTGTTTAAAAAAAACGCCTTGGCTGCATTTTTAGGTAAACAGCTGCAAAAAACTTTGTTGTTTGCATAACTCAGTTACTTTTTTGAAGAAGTAACTATATAATTAATTGTCCAACATTGGTCATTATTTACTGTATTTTGCAGACAGAGAGTTACAGGACTCTCTCCCAGACCACAGACTCATACTCATAATACAAGGCAGAGCTTTATATATAAAAAAAAAAAGTAAACAAAGATAGTTGTGTTTTCAAAATTGGAATTCAAGTTATTTTTACTTCCAATAGTGTTAACATACTGCACAGGTCATGAACAAGAATTTTTTTTTTAAATGTTCATTGTAAGTGGGCTAAAGTTAATTAAAAGTAGTCTAACATAAATGTAAATGCTGTAATTTGATTATTTTAATAAACCATGTAACTTGGATGGATTTGATGCTGGCGTGACCACAGTGCACACGTCTGCTGTTGCTCACAGTGGTCCAAGGGGCAGCTCAGGGAGTTTGCGTGTTCGCTCAGACACATGAAAAATTAGAGGGAACATTGGCATAGACCCTCCCGGGGAGTGCAATCCCCCTGAAGTCTCTAGTTCCCTTATTTAAAAGGAGAGTCACTGCTCTAGTACATGGTTTTATCCAAAGGAGCGGTGACATGACTACTTTGCATTTAACCTAAAACTTTGTTAGTAAAGCATCCAATGTGCTAACTGATTTTTGCTTTTTTTTTTTTTTTATCTGTGCTGGTCCTTGGAAAAAAAAATACAACAAAAGCAAAACATGCCTGATTCTAAACTACAAACTATCCAACCAAGAACTTGAAGAATTTAAGAATGAGGAACTTCAAGAATTTGAAGTCAAACTCAGCCACAAAAAATTTTCATTACAATGCACCGACTACACACCCATCTGGTCTCCAGCTATCTCTGTCCGTGGGCTCCTTGCCTCTGATCCGTGTGCATGCACGGGAACCCAAAGTCATGACACTAAACAACAATTACTGCAGATGGAAATAACAAGATTCTTCTGAACACAGCAGTCGTGACTGAAACCCAGTTGATGACAGTACAGCGTAGAACACAGTCGCCAGAATTTATCAGTTGTTTATCCTGTAAGTCAGTAAAGCATTTTCACAGCATCTGGCTTGTGTCAGACACTGCTGCATCATACACAGTAACAAGAGGCATTTAGGCTTGTTAGTGTACCAAACATCTAAAAGCAAGTTAACAAGTTGCATTTCGGCTCTGTCAAAGATATTTTCCTACCGGTGACCATAAATGACATCTACAATATAAACAAACATGCTCAGATGTGATGCACTTTTATGTAGAAGTTTCAAACCAAAAGGTTTGGTCCGATATGATCACATATTTCCTCCCTGTTAGAATCCTTCCTCAGTGCAGCTTTCATGTAAAGCTTGTTAGCCTGCGGTGTTGGTTTTTACTCATCCTTTCCTCTCAGCTCACTCAGTAGTCTTGCGCGGAAGAGTGTTGTAATTCTAATGAGATTACAGCTTTATCGAAGCACACATAAGGTGACAGACTCTTTATTATCCACTCAGAATAGACCTAATTTAATGACATTGATTTGGAGTCTGTTAGAAGCTCAGAGCCTAGCAACTAGGCACAGCAAACGTGGGCGGGTGATCTGTGTGTAGGTGGATATGTGATGCTGACAAGTGTCTACTATACTGAATATTTTATTATTAAAAGATTAATTAGTTATGCTAGTGGACAGCGCTTCTGAGTTTTTGCACGACAAAAAGTTTGAGAGCACACGCAGATGTTCTTTGTTGTTAATGAAGTTAAGATTGTGATTGACCATATCAAGGGTTAAATCATATTAATAGCAGAGCTAGAGTCTTTTAATTGAATTTGTTTTAATGTTGTTCATTATAAGGAAAATATTTTTTTTTACTGTGTGTTAAATAATAAATTAAAAAGGAACAAAGGCAAAAAAAATCTTTGTTAATCTGAATTATTGACGTGTTTACTCGCAGTTGTACTGATTTGTGTTGATGTTTACATTTACAAGCATTAGTCCGTGTGGTTTTTCTTATGTTGTAAAATATGTTCTGGCCATGTTGGGCAGGTAGGCGTGTTATCACCCTTTCAAGGCTCGGTCGGGTGGACAGATATATCTGGGCTCAATTAGTTGCACTGTCACGGCAGGTTGGTGTGCTGGTAGCTTGATGGTCCTGGCTACGGGCCGCTCAGCTGTAAATCAGAGTGTTTGTAATAGGCACCGCAGTAGTCTCCAGGGCCAAGTGTGTGTTTGTGTCTGCAAATGTTCCCGTGTGTGAGTGTGTGTGTTTGTGTGCGCGTGCAACCGCACACAAGGCATGCCAGAGCACAGGACAGTGGCTTTCCAGCCGTTTGGTAATGATGGCGCGCGATGGAATCGACGCAAGCCTTTAATGGCGGCTGGTAATTTGTGTTAATGCTTTCAGCCCGGGCCCTCTGAGACTTTCAACAAGGAATTTTATGCCTCCAAATGTGGGAAAGGTCACCGCCTGCTTTATTCCATCGACCAGACGGGATCAATGCAGCTAATGTTCTCGCAGTAACTTTGTTGTTTTGCCTGGTTAGAAAATCAAGACCATATTTATGATGGTCATTTTTTCCTTTCCTCTTGGCTGGCCAGCGGTCGACATGTGGTGCTTAGATGAAAGCTGCAAACATAACAATCTTTATTCATGTTCCATCATTTAAAACCCCAGCTTTGTCCCTTTGTGACAATTTCTAAGCCCTAGCCCCTAAAATATTTAGGTACAGGCTAACCAAAGAGCAACAATTTGGTTCAACTCAGGGGTATTATCTCCAGCAAGCAGCTGGTAATCAAAGAGATGCCTTCTGCAAACGAGACAAGCGCGAGAGACACAGAGCAGGGAAATAATTAGATGACTGAGATCCACAAACACATCAATAAAATGAAAGGCATATTGTATACACCAACTGGGAAGAGCACATTCAAGAAAACAGGAAAAGACCTACTCATTTAGGAAAGCTCAGGCATCCAATCAAAGCAGAGCACTATTAGGTGAACTGTAATTGGCTTCAGATCAAAAACTGCAGACGGCAAAAGAAACCGGTTTGAAAGTTATTCAGGTTACTGAGGCTATTTTTTTTTTTTTGTATTTATTCAGCCAGAAAAAATGACTTTTGTGTATTCGTGTCACACCTTCAGTGCATGATGGCATATAAGATGTTCCTTTTCTTCCAGCAGCCGTCGTGTGGAGCCCTTGGATTTCTGGCCCATGCATTGATGTATGGCTGTATCTGTGTACTCACAATTATGTGCGCTGGTGAGGCTGACAGTATGCCCAGGCAGTAGGGTGTGATGGATGGAGGTTGAGGGAGAAATCTCCAGGGTGCACAGCTGATATAAAAATCAGCACAATGGCGGTGGTGTAAAGGGGTGACTGACCCTGTCACCTCCTAGACTTCCCCCCTCCTTCATGTATACCTTACTCTCTTTGTCTTATCCCCTCTAAATCTTGCTTCCATTATTCATTTGCTATTTGTCAACACATCTCAAGCCACCTTCACCTGCACGTGCACATTCAAGCTGATATAGGGTTTTAAATGCTCTCTAAAAAAAAAAAAACAGCCCTAAACTCAAAATATATTCAGCTTTTCTATGACTCATTCCAGAATTAGAGGAAAAATTATGCTTCAAACATTGTGAAAATGGACCATTTAGTTTTCTGTTATTTTCCGTTATATGTTTAAAAAAAAGAAAAAAGAAATAATAAACCATCAAAAGATTACATTTGTGGAGCTCAGGCATCAAAGGCACACTTTTTACAAGATATTTTAATCACCGTGTGCTGCAAATCGCACAGCCTTGCTACCAATACTCTGGAACCTTTAAAGGAATATTTTTAAAATACTGTTTCACAAATTCTCAGCCATTTAGTAAAAGATAGTCTCCTTCATACTCAATACTCATTCAGTTTCAGATTACCATTAGCTTATATACTTATATATATATAAGACTCACTTATTCTCAGCTGCATTTAAATAAAGCACCAAATCCGCACCTAAGCTTAAATTTCAAAACTTACATTTTAACTATTGATTTTATCTACAGTTCTGATTTTATCGGTCTTGATTTTTGATTTTATATACTGTTTTGTTTGTTTGTTTGCTTGTTTTAATCCATTTTAAATCATGCTTTTTTATTTGTTTTTGTTTCTAATGTCTCTGTAAAGCACTTTGAATCACCTTGTTGTTGAATTGTGCTATACAAATAAACTTGCCTTGCCTTGCCTATATTAATTTAAACAACGTTAGAAATCTTTTTCCGTTTCAGCAGTTATTTTTAAACCTTTGCTCAAATATGCTATTCATATAATAATTCAAACTATTTGAAAGGCAATAGATGAAACTCTTTGATGGCAAGAAAAATATTGATGTTTATTTTATTTAAAATAATATGGTAACAGGGTTGCAAGTAATTGTGTATACCAGTGCTAGCATTAATCTTGTCTCAGGAACAGATTCTTGTGGAATGTAATAAACTGTGAAAGTCAAGAATAAATGTAGTAACATGAGGACTTAAACTTTGAAATTCCTTTGTCTTATTTTGGTAATATGAGCAACAGGGATGCATTGGTTAGAATGGCACACGTAATCAAGTTCACATATTTTGTTTGTTAAAATATGATGATGTTGAATAAGTGGCTTTAACGATTAAAAAAGGTATGTATCAACAAAGTCAGAATAAAAGAGCTATTTTTCAAATTAAATAATATTTTGGATTTACTCTTTCATCAACCAGATTCACATTTTGTAAAATTTACACAGCAAGCGTTTGTTTGAAATCCATGGATGGAGCTAAAATGGTCCAGACTATGAGCAAAACAAATGAAATCATTTAAAATCATGTTGAGTTTTCATTAGAAAACAATAACAATTGGAATAAAAGAAGGTTTTTTTCTTTTCTCTTCTTTTTTTGGAGAGGTGGAACCAGGATTTTGCAGAAAGACAGTAAACTCTGGGATTGACAGCGGTCAGAGGGGTCACCAGTAGCTTCCCCAATATCCACACTGGGAAATGGTAATCATATCATGGAAATGTAGAATTCACTGGTCTGTTTTATTTTTAATTTCCAGTGTGTACCTAACACTCCACTTAAAATACAATTTGGTCCATATAAAACCCTCAATAGGTCCACTAAGATATTTACAGACCTTTAAAGCAGTCAGGTAAATTCATGCACTTTGGCTACAGCTCTGTAAGAAGATTACCACACAACCAGAACAACATATTAATAATTGTTTAATGGTGAGCAGATTTCACAGGCATCTCCACCTACTTGGTATGTATATGTAGTCAATTCAGTTTATTTCAGCATTAGACAGTCATACAGCCAAGCCTGGTTGGCTGGTTGGCTGTCTGCATAGTCATGTACAGTTATCTTGATGACAGCTACAACTGAACGGGCCAATGGAGATGTGTGTGCTGGGTTAGAATTTGCATAGTGCCAGAGAGGTGGTTTTGGCATCGATTTTGCCACACATGCTAATATATTAATTCAGCAATATTCTGCTATATTCTACATGTTGACATCTGCACATGGACTGTGTGCACAGGCAAAATCTTATTCACACTTCTGCATCCTTTGAAATGAACACAGGCATGGGAAGCAGTGCCACTGAATCATCATAATCGCAAAACAAGAGAAGACAGATCTGAGGGCGCCTGTTGGGTTCATTTGAAATCACTAATGTAACTCAACCCAGCTTCATGTTTCACTGTGTGTGTTTTTGTTAGTAAAACACTGTCTGCACCATCTGCTTCCCTTTCTGGTCAACCATCCTGCAGATATTTGGTTTTATCTTTGCATCCCCTTGGTAACCACTGATTTAGGCAATTTGTTTGTTACCAAGCTGTATAAGTGATCCAGAAGAATTTCTTTGACACTAATCAACTGTAATAAACTAAACACCTTTCAAAAGTCCAGTCGAACAACAAAGACGCAGAATTACAGAAAATAAAACTAAATGAACTTTGATTTTCATGAAATAATGTCATGGTTTTGATGAGGAACATGACATGGAAGACTAGATAAACAGCACATGCAGTCCAGGTTTACATAAACAGCGTAACTCTGAGAAAGGTCCAACCTTTTACCAAGACACCTTTCAGCAAAGAAAATACCCAGTAGTTGACATGGTTACCATTTTTGTGCTTTTAGCATCTTCACTTCATTTCATTGCACTCATTATATTCCCATGTGTTAAATGAGTCCTTGAATATGTATAAAAATGCCTACCAGTATCTCAAGAAACCACTCTGACACAGAGCCACTTAGCTTGAAAGAAGAACAAATGACATGTGACACACAGCGAACCGCGCCAGTAAATATCTTTGATGCCACAGGCTGGATCTTGCTTTCCCCTGTTTGGCTAACAAACCGAGTCAAACGCCACCACAGGCTAATTTCTTTGTGATATCTGATTTGAAAAGGTGTTTTCAAATCAAATCAAAAAATATAAGTCATATGTGTTGAAAGCAGAAAGTTAGTATATACCGAGGAGAATTCAACGTAAAGACAGAACCGAAAGAAGGATCCTGAACACGACACCTTCAAGTCACTATGTCCCCGCAGCTCTCAAAACCAAACAGCAGCCTCAGAGAAAATACATCATTTCTTCCTTGTTGGAAAAAAAAAAATCACATTACAATTCAAATGTGTTCATTTAAAGAGGCCTTTTTAAAAACATCTCCAAGGCATAGCGCGCCACGCAGTTCTTCGCTGTGGCAGGAAATGATAAATTATAAAAGGGGCCTTACTTCATTAGAGGGTGACATTATTTTGAGAACAGATATTGCGCTATGAGACAGAGTGTACAATAACACAATAACAACCATCAGCCTCCGCCGCCACCACTGCTGCCACCGCCGCCTCCCACCTCAGCCTCTTGCTGTTGACAACCCAGGATTGAATATCTTCTGGAGTGCACCGGAGTGAGCACTGTACACAATACTGTATTGCATTTGCAATAACACAAAAAGATATTTCCCAATGTAGGCCATAATTATTTCTCCCTGCGTAATTTAATCCACCGAGTGCATATTCAATTCCGATCCGGGTTTCTTGGTGTGCTGTGAGGTGTTCAGCGCGATTGTCTCTGAAATTGGATTATGATAACCTGTCACCGCTTTAATTCCATAAGATATTAGAGGTAGTGGTGGTGGAGCTGGGGAGTGGAGTGTATCAAAAAGGATGGCGACAACGATTGTGCTGGGGGCTGCGGTGTTGAGAGAGATGTGTTTAATGCATGTTTCATTCTGTGTTTCCTCAGGGGGGTGAGGGGAATAATGTGTGTCTAGTCTGACCTCTCGACACACTTTATTTCCTGATCTCTGCCACAGCCTTTAAATATCCATTAACAGACACAGTGAAGGGAGTCCAGGAGGGTGGAGGTGGGGTAGCGGTGGGGCAGGGAGGGTGGAGGGCTCTAGAATACTCATTTCTGCTTGTTATGGACTGCCAACAGGTCTTCCTGCATTTCTCCTTGCTGTCTTGCTAATGGATGGGGTCAAATGGGTTTCTTCTTCTGTCTCCTGCTACAGTTTTAATCATCTTCAGCAGACTTGGAAAGCGTTTTTGATCCACGTTATTTGGAGAAGAGTTGAAGGGTCAGTTTACCTGAATTGAAAAAGGGACATGGTCAGGGCAACTGGTGTCAAGCTATGCACACAGTTTTTGAACAATGTGTCAAGACACTGAAATATGAGCTTTGAATCAATGAGAGAAGGTACTGAACAGCAAATCTCAAATCACTCTTTTGAAATTAACTTTATCTATTTTTTTTTCTTAAAAAAATGAGAAGAAAATGCACTCAGAGAGTGAAGTTCTTCTACAAGGCCAAAGTCTGCCTCTCAATTTTGAACAAAGTGGTCTGGACTTCCTTTCATCAAATGGAAAGAACTGAATAAAAATTTTCCACTTCAGGAGAAATTCAACAGCAACATCTCTTTCCTCACAGGATGACAGTTTTCATGCAAGCTATGTTTTGAGTCAGAACCTTTGATGGCATCTGTGCTATTCTTCTCTTAGACTGATTGTCTAAAAATGATGTCAAAGCAACTGAACCAAATTTGATTTAGAGGCAGAGAACAGTAAACGGATAAATGCTTTGTATTCTGGTATGGGTATGGATCTGTTCTTTAAAAGTGCAAAATACATTACTATCCGAGTGTCCTCCTAGTTTACCAAACAAAAACTCATCTATGGAACTGATCTGAGAAGTTTCTGTCGTATTTCAGGCCTGCATATAGGACAAAATACCATCCAAAGTTAGTAAAGGGGAACCCTGCCTATGCATTTACCCTTGGAAAACTCACGTCTTTATATATCTATCTGAGGTGTCGTCGTTGTAGGTTCGGTAGATGTGGTCAAATGTCGTCTTTTTGGGGAAAAGAGTTAACTCGTGTTTCAGCAGATTGGATCTTAGGAGGTTAAAGGCTAGATCAGTGCCTTATAGTCTCTTTCTGCATTACTCTTGCCAGTCCTATCTTGCTTTCGTCCAGCTGAAGAATACTGCTGTTGTTGGGGGTTGTGTGGTCTGTAGCACTGTTTGAGTTGTGGGTACTGGGCTAAGAACATAAATTCCCAAGAACACCAGGACAGATGAACATTGATTGTAACCAGATGGTCAATGTTCTCACTTCACCTCTCAAAGGTTTTAATGATGTGACTATCTTTGCCTTCAACCAACTGATTATGTGATGCATCGGTTACCAAAGCAGGTGTTTTAGGATAGAGACAGAAAGAAATAACATCATCTTCTTATCTGACTCCAGAAAACCACTAGAAGGAGCTATAGACTGATCATGGAAAGTTACTTTGATCCACTGTGGCTGGAAAGACATATCTCTCTTTGGTCATTGTGCCTGCTGTGCCTTCTCAACTGGACATAAACATAAGTCTGACTTGTATTTTCCTCATCAGACTGCTAAACCAGCGGGCGCTTGTGTCTTGTCCTCACCAACATTTTGTAAGATGCAGGGATGCATGATAGAAAGTCAGACTTGAATTATGAATATTAGTGAGCAAAGCCCCAGGTCAACAATCTTGGATCTTTTTTCTTACACTCATCTCAAAAAAGCAAAAGACAACCGTTCAATCCTCAAATGGACTTCCTACAAAGATTTTAAAGGCACTTCTCAGTCATATCCACTGATTTTTGCTTTTATGTTTGTTTTTTGCAAAGGGATGCATGTAAAGACTGTTTTAATGAATGCAAGTTACAGTGCATTACTACAGGTACTCATATTTATTGTGAGAATCTGGCTGCACTTCTGCTTTTAACAGTAGAGAGCAGGTCAGTGACAAAATAGGCCAAGTAGACCTTGACGGTTTCACCAGAAGTACATTTAGTGCTCTTGAAGATCATGAATTCAGACAGGTGTTACATAAGACACTTATGTGACAACCTACCCATAGCCATAGCCAGTCTTACTTGATAGCAGCCACCACAGCTGCTAGTGAATTAAAACCCACATAAGGAACTGCACAAGAACCATGACTGGTGGAAACATTGCTACTCCCATTCATTCTCTCAAGGGCAAACTGCCTCTGGGGAAAGCACTGATGTGGAAACAGAAGTCACTGCTGCACTAAATATCACTGTTGTCACTGGCTCACCTGTCCACACTTTTTGACAATCACAGTTTCCTTGCATTAGTCATTTTAACCATCCTATGAAACACTTTAAAAATTAGGAGTTTCACTGAAAAGAACAACTTAAAGCAACAAGCAGGAAGATTTTACTACTGTAATGAAATGATTATCTGTTATATTATTTAAGTTCAAAATATGGTATCGGGTTATCACATAGAATGGGAAACACATGGGTATTTTATATGTTGGATTGCGCTCCCATCAGTCGTGTTCATCGCTTGTTTTGGAAACATGGAGATTGGCAGACTGAATTATGGGACCACATTTTCTTCTTTAGTTAAATTCCAAAAAATGTCCATTAAACATGTCGCTTTCCCACAGTTTTGAATTAGGAGCAGAGGGACAAATGCATGGGAGTTAATTTAAATAATAATATTGTTGATGGCTTTCTCCTGTGGAAATTTTAATAGTCACTACCTTGTGACTCATAAGTAATATATAGTCAATTGCCTCCTGTAAATCTTTCATTCAGGCTTGACTATCTTGGACTGACAGTAGCATCAGCATATCTCCAGCACAGAAAAAAAAGACTGCTGCTGTTGGCTACAGACAACATTGAATTTGGAGTCCTCCAGCTGACTGCAGGACAAGATGTTCCTCCAAAAAAGCAGCTGAATGACATCAAGGACTGCTGCAAAACCAACAAGGCCAGCAAGCCAACTTTAACCAAAAAAAGAAAAGGAACAAAACAAGCTGTTCATAGACTTTTTGAAATAAGAGCAAGGGGGCTGTCTGCTAACTAAAAATGTCTGCGACTTATAAATGTTCAAGAAAGTCCCCTAATATATAAATTATACGTTTTGGAACAAAAAAATGACTAAAAAAGGAACAACAGTTGTAGGCTTATCATTGGTAAATTTCTGTGGGGCAAAGCTGGAGTGTTCTGTTCAGGGCATGTGCCAGGGCGAGGTGGTAAGACAAATCAGCTCTACCCCAGGGTAACAGAAGTGCTTCATTCATACACCCAGTGGATTGAAAGGAATAGTGAGGGCCAGTTTGGCACCAGCTGGGCAGGTTCAGGTTTTTCTTACCTTTTTTTCTCTCTTATTCTCCTCCGTTGTCTCTCAGTCTCAGGTAAAGTTGTGGGCTGGAGCTTTCTTGGGTCGACTTCCTTTTGAGGGCTTTCTCTCCTGCACCAGTTGTTGTGATCTAATTATGACACTGAAGACTTAGTGGAGCTAAAACTCTTATGTTGGATTGTTGTCATTAATTTGATGGTAATTAGGCCATATTTATTGTCAGCCTGCTTTCATATGTTTGGTCTAGTAATTGTATTTTCTCATTTTCTCTATTACCTGAAGTCTGTGTGATCATTCCTAGATCCATGACCCAAGTTATCTCAAAGAGTTAAAGGACACTGCCTGTAAACCTTACCTGAGTCAAACAGCCACATTAACTACAGCAAACTAAAGGACTTATCTGCAACTTTCAGTACCTGCCTGCACACTTTCCTTAGATTCTCTCTGTGCTCCACTGGAAACTCACCTGCCCACCAACAGCTCGTCTTGCAACTAAGACCTCAATCTCCTACTGTGAAATTTGCTAAATCTTTTCAGACTCATCATTTCCTGTCGTTTCCAAGGGGGACTCCAACTGTCAGTAGTGACAATACTTTCCCAAGCCACTTACCTGTTCTCCACAATTACACTCAACCTTTTCAATAAACCCTTTAACAGTTGTGTGAGTCTGCTCCTTGGATCCAATTTGTAGTTAAACATGACACCAGGAGTGTTGCAGGAGTTACTGGAACAGTGCTGAGAACAGCAGTGGACTGCCTTTGGGACTATAGTTCCACATTCTGAATCCCAAAACCTTTCATGTGATTAAATATGCTGGAAGGCAGCAGGGGTTCTGTATCAGGGTTTTCTAGGCTCTACCTAGATTAACTGCCTTCCCAGTCTAATAAGACCCATCTGCCTTGTGGAGAAACGTCCTATGTTAAAACAGATAAGGAAAAGATGCAGTTTAAGGTTCTGGTCATTTCACTCAATTAGGGAGCCTTCCTAAGAAAAAATAATTATTAAAGCAAAATCCTGGCCTTTTTAAAATCAGAAGAATGATGTCATCAGCGAAAATCAATGTATTCACATAATCTCAAAGACTGTACTCAAATGACAAAATAAATCAGTTCTTCTCTTGACTTCTCCATCCATTGTTTGCAGCAGAGTGACAAAATATGCAAAGTCTTTGCAACAGCATACTGTGGTGTTTACGTTAAAACGTCTTTGATTTTTGTCATACAGCAGGCAGCAAACCTATGTACTACAGGAGATCCCTAAATGTATACCTAGAATATATTATTGCATGAAGAATGAGTAGGCATCTCCCCAGACTCACCCTAAGCTATGCAACAGCATGCAATTCACATCAAAAGGTGCCAGTGGATGTCACTGGCTATTTTATTTTATTTTTTTGCCTTCAAACAAAACGGAGCTACTGTCTTGCTCCCAATGGTGTAGTTTAGAAGAGGAGGCCCCATGCGTGGAGGAGAGTGTCTCAGTGCAAGTCTGCTTCACTTGCCTGACTCTTTATACTGAGAGAAGAGAGACGGATCATGACAGACACTATGATCCACGTCAGTTAGCATCCGACTGAGCCGGTACAAAGAAACGTGTGCTAGATGTCTCATGTTTGGTTCCGGATTGTCACAGAGATGTGAGGATTCCATTGACAAGTCTCTATCTGAAGGCCAGTTTTTTATAGTTCTTTGAACAGTAGGTCACAGATGACAATGACCACAAATACAGCACAGTTGTCGAATTTTGCATAATTATTTTGTAAAAGCCTGCAGCTCTGCCTTATCTGCATATAACTCCTCTGCTTCTGATATGATCTAATCTAGTCATCAGTTTAAGTGCCAGATTTGAATCAAACCCATTAATTTAGGCACTGTTTGATTTGACTAACTGCTTCTTTAAATCTGCATCAGCGCTAATGATACATTTGTGCTCAATTTGTTAGGCGACTATGTTGAGTTGTGTTAAGAGGCCTGTAGGTCTAATGGTCTGTGCTTACCTATGCTTTAATGTGTTCTGAGTAATCCCACTTCCATCACAGCCCTCTAATCAAAGACAGAGTTAAATGGATGGATGATAAATAGACTTTTTACTTCTCTCATTACACGCTGACTAAAGTGGACCTAATGGCTAATCGCTGTAAAAACAGCCATATTTCCATCTAAAATCAACATTTTTAAAGCTCTTATTCCACTTGATCCTTTTTCTTTAGGTTGTGGCTGTCATTCTTTTCTTCAAAAGCAAAAACAGGCTTGTTTCAAATTATTGCAAAGCCATAGAGAGGTCGAAAAGCCACAGGCCTTTATAATGCCAACAGTCAGAGAAGATTAAAAACCCTCTCTGTGGCTTCCCTTTTTTCATCATGGCAGATACATCACAAAGGTGGGGGTGGGGGCAAGGAAATGGCGCTTGTTTCTTTTTCTTCAGAGAGCCGATTTAGCAGTTGGCACCACTTTCACTCTGCTGAGTCCTCCTCCTCACAAGGCATTTTCTCTCTATTTGATGTCTGTGTCAGTTTCTTTCTGTCTCTCTGTCTTTCTCTAATTTAATAATCTGCTTTGAACTTTATCGTGCAAAGGCCTCACTTTGCTGGCCGAGCAGGCAGGCGAAGCAACACGCAGCGAGTAGGGTTGTCTTCTGGGGTGAGGGGGGGGTGACAAACGCATCTCGCCTTGTCCTTTATTTGCTGTGAAAAAGGCAAGTATGTGTGTGTGTGTGTGGAGACGTGAAGCTCAGGCTCATGTGGTTTAAACCATCTGTAGCTGGTGCCAAGCATAAAGCACCAGCGGTCTTAAGATTGATCATGTTGTCCTTGCTCTATGTTACATATCAACTGAGCAGAACTCAAATTAATTCAAAACAGGAGGCTTTTCAGATGCTTTTTCTCAAAACTTCAGAGTAAGTACTAGTATTTATCTTTTTTTTTTCCAATTTTTTCTTCATAAATTATACAATCTTTAGATGTCAGTAAATTTGGATGTTGATTGCAGACAGTGTTTTGGATCTGGTTGCTAGATTAACCATACAAAAACAAAAATGTGGATTCTTTGAACAGTGTTTGGTGAGTTGCTGCAATGTATAATAGTTTATTTCTTTATAAATGTGTACTTTCAGAGTCTATTGTCACCTTTGTGCTTGCATTTCATGACAGGTTCTTATAAATATTTGCTTAAAGAGATGCATTATTGTTTACCCTAATGAATAGTGTATTAACAGTGGGTTAGATCGCATTGCAACAAGGGTCAGGTCAATGGTAAGGGGTTAAAGGTAGAGTCAGGGTTAGGGTTAGGTTCACATTCAATCCTTTATGTGGAATTTTAACCTATTTTGGATACAAATGTTTGATATCACCTGCAAAATATGCAAAGTGTATCTATACATGCAAACTAACTGTTCTAAGAATTATGTCTACAGTCTCACATTGTTTCTCACATTGTTGTGAAGGAATTTTGGCTCACTCTCTTTTACATTGTTGCCTCAGTTTACTGAGGCTTTACACAGGACTTCATGGGTGACAATGACTGCAAGGTACCCAGGTCGTGGGGCTGCAAAGGAGCCCAAATCATCAACTCTCTACCACTGTGCTTGATCATTGGTAGGAGGTGTTTGTGCTCATATGCTGTGTTTGATTTTACCCAAACATGTCACTCTGCATTATGGCCAAACACACTTTGGTCTCCTCTCATCAGGACTAGTGCAGGGGTCATGTTACACATTCTTTGTTACTTATTCTTAAAAGTAATGCAGTATGTTACTTGATTATTCACCAGGGAAAGTCTTTTGTTACACTATTTGTTACATTATTTTCTCACAACGCCCTGAAACTAACTAAAATTGTCTCAAAATTACAAATTGATTGTTTGATTGTTTGATTGATTGATTGATTGAAGGCTTTATTTGTCACTTGCAGTTGCCTACAGCACAATTGGACCTTTTTCGACCATACATACAATACACAAACATCACAATGAGGAGACAGGCAGCATAAAGAAAACAATGAAATGAATAACACGCAGGGGCAGTCGAGGAGGAAAAAGAAACTCTGCCATTAAACGAACATATAAATGTTAGGCTACAGTCCCACATACCAACACATATCCTAATAAGGACACGTATACACTCTTTCTTTCAGTATTTGCAATTGAACACAAAACTGACAGCACAAAGCAAAGTTGAAAACAAGCCAAAGACACTTGAAAGTGTTCGTTTAGAAACATGAACAGGTAGAAAAATGGAGCCTTCAGCCTGACTGCTTATTACTGCTTTTGCCATCTGTTGAAGTTCAGGCTCTAGTTGTTGGGCTAGGGTCAGTCAAGGTTCTTAGCTAGCTTTGTGTTAGCATGCTGTTTGTGTAGATTCTTGCAAAGAGCTGAAGCTGTGTTAGCAGCATAATGCAGCTGTTTCTGTCTTTGACTCTGTTTGCATTTCACCATCACTCTCTTTTCCATTGTGCAGATAAGAGCCTTTGTAATACAGGTAAGGACATAAATGTAATTGGAATGATATTCCTGAATTTAGTACAGTAATGTCTTATAGGATAATGTAATGTTACTCAAACACTGGTCACGACATTGTTCCAATGCTGTGCTGTTCTTTTTCAGAGAGAAAAGGCTTTCAACTTGCAACACGTCCATGCAAGCCATATTTGTTTACTCTTTTTAAATTGTGCTGTCACAAACTTTAACATTTAGCATGCTTCCTGAAGCCCGTAGAGTCTGAGATGTAGCTCTTGGGTTTTTTACAATTTTTTCGAGCATTGCACAGTCTGACCTCAAGGTGCACTTAGTTGCTGCTTACCCTTTTAACTCCTTCGAAAGCAGTAAGGGTGTATTTCATTTTTCACACATTTTTCCATAGGACTGCACTGAGTCCTGTGAAAAGTTCTTTTTTTTGTATATTCAATTTTATTTTCTTTCTTATGAGTACATGTTTTAGCTTCTACAAGGGAAAAGTACCAGTAGAGTTGGACACAAATGTTCTATTATTCATTTTTTGGGTAGGCATTAGTTTTTACTCGTTTTTATTGATGGGATTTGGATATGTTTCTTTAAAATGTCGGTACACTTATTTAACAGATTCAGCTGTTTTGATATGCACAGTGTCGTTCCTTCATCTGTTACCCAGACAGAGTATGTGTGATGTGTGAGACCAAATTATAAAGATATTCTGTCAACTTTCATTTTCTGTCTGAGTGATCATTACATGTAAATACATCCCAATCACAGCACATCCGTTGTCTTTAATTTGTGGTTTATGGTATATGACAGAGATAAAATTAGGACCCTTAGAATAAACTGAGTAAAAATAAAAGACGGTTCCATTCAGGGTCCTAATTAATTCACATTACCCTGATTTTTTCATGTATTTTCTGTTACTTACTTCTGATACTGCAGTTTTAATAACTCCCCCCTCCCCCCCAATAAATAAATAAATGAATGAATGATAGGCAGTCCCACAGGCAGAGTTTAGATAGAGCCCAAACTGCTAACACTAGCAGCATTAGCATCCAGGCTTCCGTAAAGGCCTCTTAAGGTAATATAGCTCAACAGTCACCCTGCTTGACTTTTCAGTAGCTTATCACTCGGAAATTACAGTGCAACACACTTGATAATATACTAGTATTATCATCACTGTTATTATAGAATAAAATAGTATATCATCTTTTGTCACATAAGAGTAAATATGACTGCCAGTAACAGTGCGTGTTAGCCTTCAAGTGTAGGAGAATCAGATTTTTTTTTAAGCTTTTAAATTTAAAGTATCAGTGCAGCTGTCTTGTTGAAGTGGATAATATTTGGTTCAAGAATGAATAGTTTTGAAATGTAACTAGCTTTCATTTGAATTGATTTTAATCCTAGACTGAATATAGCAGAACATAACATACAAGTATTTACACTTAATATTCACTGGGGAGCTTTCTTGTAAACAAATAGGCACACATATGGTGTTTCCCATCATAATATACCATTTTCATGATGATATGTTGCACCTCTCTTCAATAACATGTAATTTGTATTACAATATGCCATATGGATGAAAATTAGAGCATATATTTTTACGTCTTACATGTTCTTTTCAAGAAAAAAGGCAATAGTGGTGCCAGTTTTGAGTTTTTCTAAAGATAGAAACGTTCTATTCTTAGGAAATTATTCAACCGCAAAGCTGAATTCCAAAAAGGTTTAGCTTTGGTAACTGGATTTCATTAGATGCTGCTAAACGCTTGTAGACTGTCAGTGGTATGTCAGTAAAAAAGTGTTTGGCATGTTTTAAACAGCAGTCTGATAAAAATTTCCTGGGCACAGGGGAGCCTTTTATGAATACAGTCAATCAGCCAATCTGTGCTGAGGTGTGTGATCGCTTTGGCCCTATCATGACCTTTTCTGAAAACAGCATGTGTATACATGCAAACGCTGCATCTACCACTGAGAGTGGAGTTTGCCGAAAGGGGCAAAGATGAAAAGAGCTTGATCACAGGGAAGAGGTTTGAAAGGCGAATGAAGAAAGTTTGAGTGAGGCAAAACACAGACTTCCCTTTATGAAGCGTTATGAAGAGTAAAAGGCAGAGTGACAAGGGAGCAGGTGTGCAATAAAAGAAGCTGGGAGGATGTTACGTCCCGATCTAAGGGTACAGGAGCACAACATAAGAGTTAAAAAAGGGTGTACCCCCCCGGTTCCCAAAGCCAGACCCAATAGCCAGTCTACCGTTAAAGGTGAGATTTATTGCTACACCAATAAGACCACAACTGAAAGCATAAACTCCAGGATGAATAAAGCCCACAATAAAAAAACAAAATAAGCTATTCCAAAGAAGTGCTACCTAAACCCTACATGAAAACAAAACCAAACAAAAGACACGCATTACCCTTAAGTCCCTAATTTAACAAGAGAAAACATACAAAATAAAAAGGCAGTTCTCCCCCTCTGCGTCAGTGCTATTTACAATATTATAAACAAAACCTAATTGTTTTCAGAACACACCAAGATCATGCACTGCAAGTCCTGCCATTTGCTGCCACGGGAACAGTTGCTGCAGACAGTGTTTTTGAACCAGCCAGTTGATAGCAGGGGCCAATCAGCAGCTGCCAGGTCAAATCCAGCCCAAACCAGATCACCCAATCAGAAGGAGAGCCTCCAGGGACTCTTAAGGGCACAGAACACACATATACAACACAGTCCAGACATACCGACACACACTGATTCAAAATATAGCTTTGCATTGTAGTCAAAAACAAGGCGGTGGTGATTGGGCTGTTTTAAAGTGGTTGCGTTCAAAGGCATTGAATTGGGAATTAACCTAGTCAATCACAGTGACACAGGCAATTCCTTTGCTTGTACTGAACTGATCATAGGAAATTGTGCCAAGGGAAATACTCGCAGGGGTAGAAGTAGCATGTGGTTGCAGGAAGGATCTAATTCCATAACCTTTATGAGATGCATAAGCTCACCTCTTTGGTTTTAGTTTTAAGTCCCACCTCTTTTAGGTGAAGAGCCAGCTTGAGATCCTCCGTAACCATTCCAGCCAGTAACAGACTGGCTAGGTCAATGTTTGTGACCTGAATGGCAGAAGGAGTTTCCACCCCTGGTGTCATCCATCCACTGAAAACTTGTGGGATGGTTGTGGCAGCTTTTGCTTCCACTTCCACCATTAAATCTCCAGAAGCACCAAACATTTGAGGTTTTGTCTTTCCAATAATGCCCCTTTCCATTCGCTGCTCTGACAGACATTGCTTAATCTTTGGCTTGCATGCATTCAATGATACATCAAAATGTAAAAAATTGGGCACTAACAACAAATCTGCCTTTGTGCATCAGGAACGTTTTTTCAATGTTGTGCTGTTGTGCAAAATGATCTAGATCAGATGTCATTGTGGCTAGGCTACCTGCCTCACTACAAGAAAGCCGCCAACCAAAGGCTGTAGACTACCTACAAAATACAAAAGACCAAAAAAAGAAACAGATAAAAAAAACGGATGAGCCCCCCCTTTATCTTACAGCATGGCTCAAAAGATACAAGATAAATATGGAGACTAACACCAGACTTTCAAAACGAAGAGGTTTTATTTTACATTTCATAACAAATTAGCTAAAACAGTTGGTACCGCTAAGGCGCATTAAGACAAAAACTGGTGTGCCCCTCCAAAGTCAACCTCAAGCATGCGTTTATCCACACCTCACCAAGTGGGGTCAATTCAGCCCAGGTAACACCTCCAGGCTCCTGTACCGCCACTGCAAAGCGAATAGGGGTTGCAGAGGGGTGTATCAGCAGACACAAAAGTCTCAGACATAAGGTTCAGTGAGTAAACAGTTCTGAAAGTAGTAACAGATTCAAATGGATCACTGCAAAATTACCATCTTACAACAATTCACTTGACTGCATGCTACCTGCATATTTGATCATGAATTTTCTTCAGGGCTTTTGCTGTGTAACTAATTTTTAAAAAGGATCTTTGTGGGACATTTTGCTTATTGACTTTTTGTAATACAGATTTTAAATTGAGCATGGTTCTGCAGGAGGTTTTTCCTTCCTACTGTCGCCAATTTCTTGCTCAAATGGGGTTCTTTGGTTGCTGGGATTTTCATTTATCCCAATTCACAATTAAGCACTCTTTTGGTACTTTACAGTATATACTTTTTCCAAACATAGCTCACATATTCTCAATACCTGTTCCATTATCAGATAGACAAAGTGAATCAACATATTCCACTGTCATAGACATGGACATTTTTCTTATAAAACTCGCTTCAAAATAAATGCTTAAAAGATAAAGCCATAAACCAATCAGCACTATCTTGATATGTGCACTGAACTGAGGGAAAACACTTTATGGCAGCAAACAAGCAAATAAAACAATACACGATAAAGGTGGTGCCAATCAGTAACATTACAACATTAACTAACATGTTACCCATAGCATGCTGCTAAAGCCGTAAACAAATATTTACAAAAATCAAATTCATTAGACTACCATTGCTTGTGTTCTTTTACTTTCCGACCTTAGTAACTAATCTAAGCAATATATCCGTTGTGACTGCTTTTATTTTCTATTTCTGGCAGAATAGTAACCTGCAAGTAGGAAAGAAATGATTAGGCAGGGAGACGTGGGTTGTCATTGCAGAATACTCTGCCATCACGAGAAAACAGCACCTAGCATGCTTCAAACTACTAACAATAGGCCAAAGCATGGTCTCACACTGCCACCTACTGGTAGCTGATGGAGCATCAGCTACAAATATTCTGGACTAGTTACCAGGTCTATAGTTAAAACTAGTTAATTTAGGGCATTTTCAAAGGAAAATCTGACTTACATTTAAAGTAAAATAGCTTAAATATAAATTAATTTACATACGTATGATCGCACATTAGTGGGTGTCACACATAGTTAACTATAACTACAATGAAATGTGCTGGGGGCAGTAGGCACCTTGAAGACAAATGTTCTGCGTTGACAGTTTATGTCATACTTTTTTATTGTTTCATTACAGCTCAGAGAGTAAGTGTTGAGTGTTTGCTGTCGGCATCGTCCATGCACACAACGGGTGACCACATCAATCTGCTAGCAACCAAAGCAATGGTATTTTTCATAGAGCACCCTCTTTCTAACTGATGTCACTGATGGACAGCACCCTCCAGTAACCACTCACCAGTTGGTCAGAGATACATAGTAACCAGTGGTTACTGGATGGGGGGTTGCTGAACAGTCTCAAGGTCTGTCTGAATGGGGCTTTAGCAAATCGATTTCACAGTGACTTCCAGCAACTGCTGACAGTATTTGTTAAGGTTGGGTTCTAAATTCTAAGATCAAGAAATGACTTCTTCACGGATCAAGTGTCCTAATAATGTTGACTCATTATTTTTTCCCAATGTATTTTGTCAGTGGACTCACATCCATATATCGGCTATTCCTGTGATGGTGCTGCAATGTGGTGGGACGACTAAAAATATATTAAAAATATGAAACTCTTTTCTGAAACAAATGTCAAGCATTTGAAATACTTTCTTCGGTAATAAATACAATATAATAAATATATCATCAAGTTAGGTTTGCTGTTAGCCAAGTGTAGGTGGTTTGCTAGTTATAGTTTTTAAAAGCATTAACTAATGATCAGACAATGTCACTGGTCAGTTGCAATGTTGATCTTGCACCAACAATATTCTGATGATGCAGGAACAACAGGAGCAACACACAGATGTCACAAGAAAAGTGATTTGATTCAGGAAAATACAAATTCAATCTAAGAGACATCCAGGAAACATTTTGGTTGGTTGCTTAAAACACCTGTAAAGCCAGGCTTCTACCTTTCTACCTATAAAACCCGGAGAGCAGCCAAATGGCTGGTAGGCTTTTAGCTAAGCTTTAGCTTCAGCCAAGTGGAAGCTAAATTGGCTAGTCATGCCACAATGGACGACTGATCAATGGTCCACTACCAAAAGGAAGCCAAGCCCTGCCACCCTTTACAACAAAACAAGGTGTGATCACAGGGCTTGGCTTCCTTTTGGTAGTGGACCATTGATCAGGAAGCCAAGCCAAGGTAAATGCAGACTATCTGAACTGGTGATTCAGTATGGAGGAACATTTAGATACATTGGAGTCATAATTACATGAATCTTACCAGTCACTGTATAAATGTTTCTGATGAGATGTATCTACCTCTAAAAAAAATCAGTGTAATGCACATGTCTAACCCAAAGATACAAGTGACTGATTCACTGCTGGCATCAGCTGGCTAGCTCCGAATCTTTAGCAAAATACAGCATCTCCTCCCTTTTACAGATTGCAGTGTTGTAACCAGGGGCAAGTTCATAGAAAGTACAGTGACAAGTTTTTTGATCTGAGCTCAGAAAATGTGCCGCTTTTGCATTTTTAATTGGCCTCTGATGTTTCTTCATTTGCTCTGTTAAACTCTTCTAAAGTATCTGCATAGTGTGATGACCTTGCTTTACCTTCTGGTGGGCTCACCGAGCCATGATTAAACTATGGCTTTACCAACAAGAAAAGATAGTTAGATATTAGACATACCTCAAGAAAAACCTTAAGATAAACCTTAATTTAGATATATTATCTCAAAAGCAAAATTGTGAATGACTTTTTTCAAAGATTAGCATGCAAATAGTTGAAATGTTTCCTCTGGTAAATAAACAAAAATTATAACTGTATTTTTATTCAACTTTCTTGTGACACAAACTTGATGTCTGCATAAGTGCACAATTCTTAATGTACTATTTGTTAAACTCAATAGGACCTGGAGAAGCAGCCTTTCTGCCATTTTACTTTAGTGGTCAGTTGTGTGGAAAGCTTGTTTCTCAACAACAATGGTAAATAACAGCGTGCAATAATTAGCAATAGGAATACAAAAGCTAAGTGTAGATCGGAACAGCGTTAAAGTGTGAAAGCAGATCAGCAGGATTAGGGGCAGGGGAGCTAATCAAAATGCAACTCGGTTAAGTAAGGTTCACACTTTTTAAAAACAACAGCTATGTACACACAAGCAGTGTCTCTTTGTGCATTCATCCCTCCTGTTCATATTGGCCATTAAAAGATCCCTGCAGACCGAGGATTGTTATTGTGGAAGATTTGTCTAACTCAGACTACTGCGGCCTCCTATCATCTTCAGATAATTATGGGACTGTATTTTTAAACCAAATAAGGACAGAGGATTTTACTCACTCACAGAAAAATATTTTTTTTGCGGTGGCCAGTATGAGCAGGAGGCATGACTAAAGCAAGCATATGGACTTAGTCTTAAAAAAAATGACAAGATATCGTTACACCACTGAACAAGATGTAAAACAGCCTAATTCCACATATGCTCCACTACATATGGGCTCCCAATCTTATACTTTACAACATACATATTTACAAAAATATATTGAATGCAAGTTAATCAGAAATCAAAGTTTCAATGCAAAACGTAGCACACTGGATACACCAGTGGCTTGAAGAGTTTGCAGCACACTTTACACCCAGCAGTCATCTAGTAAGCAGAACTGATCTGAGCAGGCACAGCGATTCAACACCCAGGGAGAGTGATGCCTTGAGGTAAATGAAAGGTGATGTGAGTGTGTATAGATTGTTTTGTCAGAGCGAGATTCTGCAGATTCTCTGTAACGGGTGCCACGTTCGCTCTCCTTACCCATTCAGGATGATATGTCGGAGACCTGACTGTGAAATAAATTCAACAGCAAGATTAACAGAGATATAACGGCAGGTGGGGAAGAAGACACAAATACAAGGAGGAGGAAAAAGTGGGTGGGTGAACACCTGAGCAAGCTGCCAACAGTGACAGTGTGAGAGATTTGATTCCTACTGTAGCAAATCTTTTATACTGTAAGGAATTTTGAACTGAAAGAAATGAAGGGGGGGAAATGTGGAAGTAAAATAGGTGGAATCTAATGCCAAAGCTGAGCACATCTACAACTGAAAGCAGTCTCTTAATACTGAAAACTAAAAGCAAGACGAAGCGCAGGAGTAGCACAGTCAACAACCTTTTTCACTGATTACTGCTTACTGAAAACTGCCAGTGCAGATTTTGCAGGATACAAATGAACCTAAAATTCCCAAATTGACAACCCAACACATAACAGAGCAATTTACAACATCTGAACAATTCAAACCTCTTGGTTAACAATTAATATTAATAATTACATGATCCACCCTTTTCTTAAAAGGGTTGGCGTAATAAGCATATGTTTCAGCCAATACCTTTTGATTAGCCTTGTCTCGTGCTTTCTTGTTTTGTGGTCATCTTTATCCTGTATTCACTGAGATATTTGAATACTAATCATGTGGCACTGCTTTCAACAGCAGATGAAAGACAATAGTTTTCAATGAAATCACACAGGCATCATATCAAAGAACCATTTCATGTAAAATCAGTCAAGTTTTTAAAAACACACCATTTCTCTATGGTATTTCAAGAGTTACTTTCAAGTGCGTTTTAGTCAGATTTTACTTCTTTTTTTGTGTTTATTGATAATATTATTGTCACTTTTATTTATTTTGGTATTTGTTTTTAATTTTCTTTTAAATTAATATGCATTTCTGTATTTCTTTTAAGTCCAAAGTTTGATTTATTAACTCAAGATTTTACGTTCTCAAAGGTCAGAATCAGGAGGTTTCTATTTCCCCCTTGTCTTCCATGACCTCCCGGCAGTGGCTTAGTGTCCTGCCAGAGGGGCCCGCCCCATAGTTTGAGAACTACTTTGTTACAGCAACATGGTTACGTAGCTGATTGGACCAAATCAAGGAAAGAAAACACATTTTTAGAGAAGCAAAGCATTTTAGCTAGGATAGTCAGACGCTGGCACATGATAAGAAAATTGTGACAAAGAGCAGTCGGACACACAACATCAGTGATTGGGATATTGTTTGATTTCTAAAGCTGGATAGACAACAGAGTGATTGCAGCTGCAAGATATGCAGAGGGGACCTGTATAGATGAAGACAGGAATATAATAACCCTTTCAGCCATGTGAAAAGTAAACATTTGCAGTCTTGGAAAGCCAAAACAGACAAAATGAACTTTTCTAGCATCCGAAAACGTATAAATGTAGGGGAAAAGTTAGAACTTTTATTGTGATGATTTCCAAACTATTCAAATTTAGGATAAGAACCACTGCTACAGTGTTTTGAAAATCTGCATTTTAGCCTTTTGGATTTTAAGAAAGCGTGACAGACAGGTCTCTGCTATGTGTGGTTATAGTTCATTCGCTTTCTCTGTCCAAAGCAGATAAATAGGAATGTAACTTTTACTCACTTTACAATGACATTGTCTAGCTTTTTCCCTAACACGATGATTTCTCTTAAAGATGCGAAAGTCGACACTGCCAACCACCTGTTTGATTCAGTTTATTCATAACATCGCTTTGGGTAATTCAGTCACATGATGGGGGAAGAACAGTGCAGCGAATTGTGGGACTGTGATGACCATGGCATGGACTCGGTGGGTTATTTCAAGCTCTGCCTTTAACCTTTCGATGCAGGTGCTGAGATTTCTGACCTTTACACCGTGCAGTTCCCTGCTGCCTTTGAGTGCTTTTGATAGTTATGGAGTGGAGCTCTCAGCATGTGTATGTTCAATCTGTATGCACTTTTATTGTGTATAAGTGTGTGCTTGTATGTTTCAAGTGTATGACCTTGTGTGTGTGTGTGTGTATGTGTTGATTCTGTGGGTCCTACAAAGCCATCCGGGCTTTGTGCAGGAAACTCGATTTGACACGAGCATAGTGAAGATTACCTGTGTCCAGACAGTTACTGCCTTACAGACAATAAGAACCGCCATCACTCACTTTTTAAGGTCAATGTGCTGAAACAAGGGGCTTCACTAGGCCGGAAATAACCTTACAAATGACCCACCGGGTAGAAAAAGGAAGAGAAAAGGGAGATAAAGGTAAGGAGAGACACAGACGGAGAAATAGTGGATGGCAAAGCCCAACACAGCAGGTGTCTGTCAACATACCAACCAGCTTTACCTCCACCAGCTTCAGCCAACGTGTTCGTCTTTTAGTGCATATCACAGTCATAGCTTTGGTTTAAAATAATCTGTCCTGATTATTTTCCATTAACTTAACAATTACCACTGATCAGCTACAACCTCAGACTCATTTAAAGACTAAGTAGATCAAATATCAGCTACTTCTGATTGCCTCGTCTCTCCTTTATCATTATTTTTATTATTACTTAGTGGTCTGCTTCAAGTGAGTAAACTCTTTCTTCTCAGTTATGTGTGGCCTAAGCTGTTCCTCTATCTGTTCTGGGTTTGTGTGTGTGTGTGTGTGTTGAGCTAGACTGATGAGTTATACACAAAGAATCTCATCAGTGTGACGAATGTGCACACTTATAATTTCATCGCATATTTTATCCCTGTTATGTAGAGGCTGCAAGGCCTTTTTCATCTGATTGCTTCATTTAGTTGCTTTTGTCCCATCTGAAACAAAACTAAACCCAAATATGTGGTGTTGTCTTCTTTCTCAAACCAAACAAGTGTCGTGGGCAGGTGGGGTATTGTGAGAACCGTGGTCTCTATCTGAGAGAGATCTCTGTTGGTTGTTAGAGATGAGATAAGGTTCCTACTTATAGTTTTATAGGGATTAAGAAGGGGCTGCTGGTGGGCAGGCAGAATGTCTCAGGGGTGCGAGAGGGTTGGTGGAGAATGTGTGGACAGGTGAAAAAGGTGAATCTGTGTTCTGCTGTCTTCAACAGGTTAGTCAAACTATAAAGTTCAGGGATGTTTCACAGGCGGTCTCTTTAGAACTCCTCAATGAAACATGGGTCAGGAAACAGCAACAAAGTCTCAACCTTCAAACACGTTTCTGGAGGACAGATGAAAGTACAGTAACTGCAAGCACTAGTGAGTTATACCAACCAGGCAGACTTAGTTAGCACTACAGTGCTGATGACAACCTGGCAGACATGGCACCAGCTGATCCTTCCAATCCAATCCAATCCAATTTTATTTATAAAGCACTTTAAAATACCCAGCACAGGAATAAAGTGCTGTACAGAAAATAAGTTAAAACAATAGAATAACAGAAAACAGCAAAAATAAATAAATAAAACACATAATACATAAAATTAAAACCTATATTAAAACAAAAACAAGATAAAACAGCATCGAATCACCTAAAAACAACTGAAATAAAAATAAAGACCAACATCATTTCAAGAGTGACTTAAAAACAGATAAAGAACTGGCCTGTCTAATCTCTAAAGGAAGCTCGTTCCACAGTTTTGGAGCTACTGCAGCAAAAGCACGATCTCCTCTAAGTTTACGCCCAGTCCTGGGTACATTCACGAGCAGCTGATCAGCTGACATGAGAGAGCGGGTGGGTGTATAAGGCTGTAGCAGCTCAGAGAGATTAGATGGGGCTAGGCCATGGAGAGCTATAAAAGCAAATAAAAGAATTTTAAAATGAAACCTAAAAGAAATGGGCAGCCAGTGAAGTGAGGCTAAAACAGGGGAAATGTGCTCAAACTTTCGAGTGCCAGTTAAAAGACGAGCTGCAGCATTTTGCACCCTCTGTAGATGACTAATGTATGATGCTCTCACCCCAATATAAAGTGCATTACAGTAATCCAGCCGAGTGCTAACAAAGGCGTAGATCACTGTCTCAAAGTGCTGCCGTGAAAGAATTGGCTTTATTTTTGCCAGCTGCCTGAGGTGAAAGAAGCTAGATTTTACCACTGCCTTAATTTGATTATTAAAGTTCAGATCACAGTCCACTTTGACCCCCACATTTGTGATCCTTAAAGGCACCGTGTGTAAAATCTCACCGATGTTGTTATATCGTAGCTTGCAGTCAACTGAATTTAGTGTTCTTACCGCTCTCAATGCAAGGGCACCATTTACCCTGGAGGAGGCTGTAAAACTTTGTGAAAGGAGTCTGACACACGTTAAAGAGTAAGGCTGACAACAATACTGAAATTAGTTGTTGAGGATATAAAGTGTACTATAATGTTGCCAATCTCTAGCCTCATACATAAAACGGCAACATCCATCTCAGCCACTTTATTCAAGATGGTGGAGTAACATGGCAGCTTCCACAAAACGGCGCTCACTCGTTGGTATTTTTCATGAATGGGCAAAGAGAGATCACTGGTATCAGGGGCCAAGCAGGAAGGCATCAAGGACACACGTTTAATTCAAAAATGGGGTTTTATTGAGCCAAAAATTTAAAAAATAATTAACAAAGCCAAAAACTTAGACAGACCAATAAAAGAGGTCAACTTAGTAAACTAATCTCAAAATAACAACTAACGAAACCTCAAACAAACCTCAAACAAACTGACCTGCTGAAACATGGGGGGACTCAAATACTGGCCTAGTACTTAATATTAAACTGCATGGCACTCAAGGGGGAAAAATAGCTGCCACATGACCAACTAACACAAAACAATTAAACAAACTCTAAACACCCCCCAGGTAATGAAGCATGTCACACCTTTTGCCAACCAGGAAGGAGAACCCAAATCCCCAGGTAACTCAACACAGATGTATTAATACCATATAAAACAGAACTTTGACCTTGCAGTGTCAATATGTGTGCAAATACAAGTAAATGGCCTGTATTTGTATAGCGCTTTACTTAGTCACTATGGACCCCAAAGCGCTTTACACTACATTCAGTTATCCACCCATTCACACACACATTCACACAGTATTAGACAATAAGTAAAATATATCTAAAGTAGTGACTGCACAGTAAACTAAAGTGAAGCAACTAGTGGTGAGGTGTGGATCTTACCACGTGTGGCTTGCCATCACACTGGTCCACAAACTACCTGAGAGTTAAGTGGACAGAAGGAGGCAAAGCAGAGAGATAGACATGGGGAAAAAACAGAAGAAAAAATCCCACGCTTGCACAGCCATAACAGCTGGCTCCTGAGACATAGATGTTCAAAACGGAACAAAACAGAAGTTCAAGTCTGGTTTAAAAAAATGCTTTGATTATGTAATCAGTGTTTTTTAAATAACAACTTGGCTAACAGACAAATCTGATACCATTTTTTATGTTTTTTGTGGTTATTAATTCTCACATTTTTTCAAGGAAAATGACAAAATCTTTCTTATAACTTATGACTATTT
>NW_024582405.1:645743-672772 GCF_018398535.1 Haplochromis burtoni | reverse complement strand
TGTCAATATGTGTGCAAATACAAGTAAATGGCCTGTATTTGTATAGCGCTTTACTTAGTCACTATGGACCCCAAAGCGCTTTACACTACATTCAGTTATCCACCCATTCACACACACATTCACACAGTATTAGACAATAAGTAAAATATATCTAAAGTAGTGACTGCACAGTAAACTAAAGTGAAGCAACTAGTGGTGAGGTGTGGATCTTACCACGTGTGGCTTGCCATCACACTGGTCCACAAACTACCTGAGAGTTAAGTGGACAGAAGGAGGCAAAGCAGAGAGATAGACATGGGGAAAAAACAGAAGAAAAAATCCCACGCTTGCACAGCCATAACAGCTGGCTCCTGAGACATAGATGTTCAAAACGGAACAAAACAGAAGTTCAAGTCTGGTTTAAAAAAATGCTTTGATTATGTAATCAGTGTTTTTTAAATAACAACTTGGCTAACAGACAAATCTGATACCATTTTTTATGTTTTTTGTGGTTATTAATTCTCACATTTTTTCAAGGAAAATGACAAAATCTTTCTTATAACTTATGACTATTTTATTTTAAACTCTTTACAGATCTTTATCACACTGTTTGTGCCTTTAGGCAGCACAAAACACATATGACATAGTAGTCAATAAGGCCGATATGAACTGATGTTCAGATGAAATATTTGCGCATACTCTTCTATACATAAAACAGAAAATACTGAGTTTATTTTTCATCTGTAAAATAAGATAACGTCTTGGTCGCAAATTAAACTGAATATCAGTCAAATACCTGATCATATTAATATGAACACTACTCTAAAAAAAGAACATTTTGAAATAATTGTATTCTTATTTAGCCAGCAACAAAATAACTAACAAGAAGTCATCCTTAATGCACAAACTTTGCTACAACTGGGACAAAACTACAGCTTGTTTTGGAAACTCAAAGCAGCTAGGCTTGCTCATTAACCAGAACTTCTGGGTGTTATATGTTTGTGTCAGCCAACTACACATTTGCTGTGCTGTGCAATAGAAATACAAGTTCCAGTGGTTTAATGAACCATATGGTATTTATGAAGCATGTTGTGTTTCTGACAGATAGCATACCTGGAGCACAATTACTTGGAATACACAGAGGATGCGGAATGTATCTGGTTTTAAATGGCCAGTATCAATCCTTTAAACATAAACCTGCAAATCAGCTTAGGACATCACTATTTTTCTTTATGTGTGCAAAAAGCTCTTTAAGTATGCAAGCAAAGGAATTTCTGAATCCCACCCCCCACCCTCAAAAGCTAGCATCCAAGGAAAATTAAGTGTGGTCAAAACAACACAGCAGGTATCTACTGAGCCTTTGACCTGTCTTTACCTATGCCTGTTTCAGCCAAGATACTCTCTTTTAGTACAAAGTACGGTCAAGTCAAAGAGCAAGAATGATTTCTTATCATCTTCCTTTAAAAATAAACTAACTAATACATTTGTAAAGGGTTTTAACATTTTGAACTAGACGCGAGAGTTGCCCACAGATACTGACAGAGAACCTCCTCTGTATGGATAGCAAATCATTTAATGACATACAGAGTAGACATGGGCAAAATATGATATCCTTTGATATCCTAAAAGGGAAGCAATAAAATTTTTTAAATGGGTTAGAGGTATCAACGTGTGTTATTGTGATGAACTACAAGGCTGCGCATATTACAGCTGAGACATAAACATGTTCAATGTTGTGGTGCTTAGAAAGAGCTTAAAGGCAGAGAATACAATTTTATAAATGAATGAGTGAATGTGGCTTGTGCTATATAAATAACTCACACTACGATGGACGTCTCAGCAGAATTTTGGAGCTGAGTCTCTTGCACAAGGACGCTTCGATATGTGCATAGGAGAAGCTGGGGACGACTGACTTTCTGACTGGTAGACAATCTGCTTTACCTCCTGTGCCACACCCACTCATCTGTCCTCCGTGCTGCTTGTTTCAACATTGCCTCATCCCAACCCTAGCACCATCCTCTGTTACACCACCCTTTTGCAAGTCCTCCTCTGTGCTCCTTCTTGCGTCTTGCAGCTCCATCTTCAACATCCTGTGTCCACCATCCTCCCTCTGCACAGGTCCAAACCATTTTCACCTGTCTAATTCTGTCTACAAACTCCTCAACCTTTTCCTCTCATGTAGTCATTTCTAATCTTGTCCATCCTGCTCGCTGCCAATGAAAATCGTAGCATCCTCAACCCATCCACCTCCAGCTCCGCCCCCTTGCTTTTTGTCAGTACCAGTGTCTCCAAACCATACACGATAGCAGTTCTAATCTTGTAAACCTTTTCATTTCACTTTTGCTGTTATCCTTCTGTCATTTATATTCATGAAAATGACAACCATAATCATTAGACTTGCGAATAAAAATGACAGCTTGACTCTTCTTCTAATGTATCACAAAGCAATCAAGCTACTGTTGAACAAGCAGAACATAAACTTAAATATGACATCGCTGACTTCCAGCAGTCACCTTCTTGTTGATCCACAGTTGCTACATGAGGGCTGGTGCTGAATGAGCCTGATAAACAGAATTGTTTTGACTAGACGTGAATGCTCGGCTGTGCAGCTAGCACTAATGGGATCTCAGTTTTATCGCGAAGAGTCACGCTGTACCTGACTCTCCCAGTGATTTTAATGGCAGCATTTAATCTCAGTCTTACATTAAGAGTCAGGTTGCCCTGTTCTTCGTGTTGTTTAGCAGTCTCTTCCTCCAGCATCTCCAGGTAGCTGGCAGATTTTTTTTAACTTTTCTAATGATACCATGCAAGTTACATTACTTGAACAACTTTTTAATGAGTGCAATACTGTTGAAATAAATATTTATTTTGGGAGATTTTTCTTTTTATTTCTACCATTTGTAGCCCAATGGTCACTGTACTGTATCAAAAGGACCTTTATTCAATTTATGTAGTCTTGGAGAGTCTTTGGACTCCTTCTATATGTCTTGTATGTTCTTACAGTCCTACCAGGAGGAGGCCTGGACATCTCTTCTTAAACCACGGACCTGGCCAGCTAAACCCAGAGAAGCAGCAGAAAATGGATGGACGGATAAATATTCTACCAATTTTGGTACCACGTCTCCATACAGCATAGCTCAATCTCGGTTTGTACCAAAATACACTTATTCTGCCACTCCCAACACCCACCCATATACATGCACATGCACACACAGACATACACGCAGCAATACTAAATCAATACATCTTTCAGCGGGCTGCTGTTGTGGCTTGAATGTGAATAAACAGTCATACATTTTAGCTGAGGATCGATTGGGGTAGACAGATGAATGGCATACAAAGACACCTCTGAACAGGACAGAAAGACCTCTGTGTATGTGTGTGTGTGCGCGTGCTAAAGTGTGCGACTTTTCTCAGCTTCTTTCTCTTACTGTTACACAGTGTCTCTCACCCTCATGTCTCCAAGTGCTCTTTCAGTCTCAGAGGATCAATAGGTGTGATGGATTGTTGACAGGTACCACACACTGGAGACACACGCTATCAAACAACAACACTTCCTATTCAGACCCATTTCAATCACTCTCTGCCAGTCATAACTTGTTTTCTCACACTGTTAGGGCCAATACTACCCTGCTTCTTACTCTGTGATCGGCTGCTTGATTTTTCCCTCAGACGCAAACATTTTAAGGCACACAAACACACACTCGCGCCTCTCATTCACGCAGAGGTTGAACCCCTGACATTTGAGTGTGTTTTTGTGAAGTTCTTCGCTCTGTGTGTCTGTCTTTCAGACGGCGGCAGTGACTCTTCAGACAATGGCCTGCCGACGCTAATCGATTATATCTGGGGCGCTGGGTGACGGCGGCACAAAGGTCTGGGGTATACAGCAGTGGACTCCTGACAGTCTTCCCCACAAAACACATACATACACACAAACAAACGCACACACATAATCACAAGATGGACATTTTGTATGCAGAGATGAAAAGATACCTCAGCTCACGCTCATTTCTGACAGCTGACACCAGGTGACATTATTTAGAAATGTTACAACAGAGCTGTAATTTAACGACTAAAGTTAAAGATTAAGAAAATAGTCTGGCTTTGCTTACTGGTAAGGTGTTGTATAGGAACATGACTAGCAGCCTCATATCTTATTGATATCGCATTGTTGATGTCACAGTATTCAAGGATGTTTAACGCTTTTCAATATAAATGTATTATCATGTTTGGTTAACCCTGCTGATACACATTTTTACCAATTCTGATAAGATCTACAACTGAACACATATACAGACAAAATCTTATTTTTTAAAACAAACAAAACAACTTACAGTTACCATGTAACCGGGGTGGCTGTAGCTCAGGTGGTAATCCCAGTCTGCTCCAGTCTGCATGTCAAATATCCTTGGGCAAGATACTAACCCCAGGTTGCTCTCTGATGCATCCATCGGAGTGTGAATGTGTAAGTATGAATGTTAGCTAGATAGCACTAAAAACTTAGAAACGTGCTGGTGTGATTGGGTGAATGAACTAGTTGTAGAAAAGCTCTATATAAGACCCAGTCTATTTAAGAGCTGCTTAAGAACATGTTTATTTCTGCCCTGAAGCTGAATGGCCGCAGCATCACGTGACCATCAGAGGACTTGTGGTTTTTTTGTCATTTAAAAGTGCAAGTTTACAGACTTGTGAGTGTCTTTTTGTAATTGAGCTTTGTTAAAACAACACTACTTAATCATAAATGATTTGCCATCAAACAAATGAATCGACCAACTATATGCTGTCTCTAACTTTTTCCCTCATTTTATTCTCTTTACTGCTCCTCTGTTTAAGTGCACGAAGTAAACACAGCAATGTGTCACTACACATAATGGTATCACATTATAATAATGTCAGTTTGGCTAAATCAATCTAGTGCATGTATTTATTTATCCATGCCCAAACAAAGAGAAATACACCGAGATAACAACATTCATATGGCCCGCACCAGGTGCTGCTGTCGCTATGCCCTAATGGTTGAAGAACACAAAGGCCTGTTTGAGGCTGTTACTTTGATCCTGGCAGCTTGGAGCTCCTGTGGCTCTGCTGCACTAAAACCTTTATTAGCCATATGCTGGGGACATCAGAAACAAGTCAATCAGAATTTGCATCAGCACAGAAAGGGAATCAAATTGCAGCAGAATCCAACACAATGATGAACACGTGTGCGGCCTGACCTATATTCACTAGCATAACAGTCCAGGGGTGATTTTTCCTCTCCGAAACTTTCCAGAAGTCATTCAAAGGCAAAGTCCACCCTGAAGGGAGAATTACATATTCTAATTTAATTGCTCAAAACTTGAGTATGAGGAGAAACATAGCTGGTAGATACTGAAGAATCTCACATACGCTACCAATTCCTATAGGACAGGGGGACCTTCTTACATATTAAATAAGTTCTGAGAGTCAAGACAAAATATTAACAAACAACTATGAGGTGACACTTTATTCCCAAAAGCAGGCGGCAACAGCAGCAGCAGCAGCAGCAGCAGCTCAAAACCAGCACACCCCAAGGAAGGCTCTGGGAAATGTCAGCTGTGGTTTGGCTCTAAATAGATTTTAAAATCAACCCGAGTATCGTTTTTGTCACTGTATTTACTTACTTGGTTGAGTTTCTCACACTAGGCTTCATTTTAAATATCCCCAAGATCAACATAATTCAGAATCAGCAAGAAATTGGTGAGGGAATTTCCTCAGGCCCAGATGAATATGTCCAATCAGCCAGCTCCAACCGAAAAATGTAACCGAGCTTCCTCCCAAATAGACACCTAGCTGAACGTATGTCCCCACAAGGATAAAATGTTGTACAAAGAACTCCAGATTGCATGATTATTGGCTTATTATGATAGGCACTGGATTATGAAGGGAAACACACATTTCACAGGCCTCTCAAACAGACACCTGCGTAGTGAGGTTGCACTGAACGACAGAAAAACGCCAAACAGAGAAAGGAAAGAAAAAAGAGACATGGAAGAACAAAGGCACGATAATAGAAGTCCCTTGATATCTCTAATGGGCAGCTGATTAGGAAGCAGAAGCACCAAAACAGGTAATTCTTCTTCTTATCGTCAGTACCAATAGTCAGGCTCACACTTATCTCCATAATAACTCCAACTATAATTAATGAGCCTTTGGAGAGTACAGTGACAGAAATGGCACACAAACAGGTACACACACACACACACACACACACACACACACACACACACACACACACACACACACACACAGATTAAACTCCATATATTCACACGGGGCTTTGGGAACAATAGCGGACTGATGGAACTTCTCTACTGCCCCATTCTATTTTATTTATTTTTTCCCTTTCCTCTTTCAGTCACTTGAAGGAAATCTGTCCAAGGACAAGCAGCAGCTTGGACAGAACTGGTCTCTGATTTCTGATCAGACAACAGATGGAAGGAGCACATTAAGTCATCTCAGACGTCAGGGAGTATTAATGCAGCGCAAGGTTTTCAGCAGCGGCGAGCCCCAACAATGCCACCATGTTGTGTGAGAAAGGGTGAGAGGCTTGCCAGGCGTCTTTTGAATTTCCTACGTGGTGGATATCAAAGGGCAGAAGCATCAAGCATCTTACAATGTGATGACAGGTTTTCTAATGAAAGCTCTAATGAAAGCGAAAGGAGGAGGAGAGGAGCAGGAGTGAAACAGAAAAAGCTGAGTTCAAGAGTGCTGGACATACGCAAAGGGCTCATGTGATGACACCTAATGATTTATGTGAACGATATGCCTTGATCTCGTGTGAATAACACATGCTTCTTACCTCATCCTCACTTAGCGGGGAAAGGAAATAAATTGTCTTGAAAAACCAATTAAATCAAGAGGAAACTGATAGTAGACTGTGCCTTTTCAGATGTGGTGAAAAATCTGTATCAACAGGAACAAGAAATATGGTATCAACACTGCGACTATCACAAAAATGATGCTTTGGTACCTTAGCATATGATTGTACCTGGTTTTCTATCTTACCAGAAGTACAGAAGGTATTGTAGTTTCTATAGCAACTCACCATACTGGACAATAAGAACATGATTGGCATATAGAGATGTTTTACAACATCCTAACATGCAAGCATTGTCAAAGAGCTTTTAGATCAAAAAGAGCTTATCTAAGAACCTCACCAACAATTATCCAGGATCTGTATACAGAAATGAGCAACTTTCACATCAAAAATTCTTTAAAACCTGTAAAATTAATAAATTGGAACAATCGGATCTGTTACCAAAACATAGCCTTCACGAAGTTTAAGCTAATCCAAGGACAGATTGTAGCATGAAAGCAGAGTCACCGATACATCATTCACTGATTTGTGACTGGCTTTTGATGTCTTTTATCCCACTGCCGTATTTCGGGTTTTTTTTTTGTTGTTTTTTTGAGGCAGTGGCTGCTCCATTTGGATGCTCAGCTACCCGCTAATGCTAGCAAGCTTGGTTAGTAATCCAAAGCAGTGATACATCCAAAGCCCCACTCAAAGCAGCCACGCCCTCAACTCCATTATCCAGTTGAATATAAAAATATTATTATAAAAATATTAACCCACCTAGAGATGTTAAAAGCTATTCAAGCTGTAAACTTGCTTTTTAATGTTGTGAAGGTGAGCATTTTAACACTGGAGTGTATGCAGTTGACTCAGTTTTGGAGCTAAATGGTCATAGAGGAATCCTGGAGGTTTTGGCACTTCCATATTGGCTTCATTTGAGATTTTGCCACTTGAGCATGACCAAAATTACTTCTTAACGTTAGCAAGCTTCTCTTATTACACATCAGGTTTAAAAACAAATAAGCAGAGGCACCTGCTGTAGCAGATGCTGGACATCCTTCCTGATGCAAAGGATTTGAGTTGGGTAGTGTCTGTTTTTTTAAAAGGGTATATACATTCATTTGATTATAAAAGCCTTTTGCAACAAAGTTATTATTGGGAATCTCTCAATTTCAGAAGTATCAGTTCTGACCACCAGATTAAAAGTGTCCCTGTTCAGTGCAACAACAAATGCATGTCAAAAGAAAATAATGTAAGAAAAATGTGAAATGAATCCAGATGTTTTGGTAAGGTCTCTCACACCACAAATTACAATAATAGCTTCAGTGTTCCTTGCCGTACATTTTCGTAGCCCTTTTTTACTTTTTCAGATTTAATGATGTCAGAGTGCAACACACACTGGCAGGCAAATGTCATTAGAGTTAGTTGACACATGGAATGCATTAAGGCCGAGCAATTTACTGAATTTATTATGCTATTTATATTATTTTGAGTCACTGCTTTTGCCCAGTGTGGGGAAAAAAACCTCGGTATGTTCTCGTCTGCTGTCTCTCGAAAAACAGCAGCACTAACAGCAACTAATAAATCGATGGAATCACTGAACTAATGTGAGCAATATCCTTAGAGATTCCTACACTGGAAAAAAATTGAACCAGTGGCCTTGAATACTGAGCAACACAGCCACAAACATTTTGCAGAGATAGTACAACACCATTAATGCATTAATTGTTACTGTTTCAAGGATACGCTCGATGTTTTCCTTTGCGGTGTATACAGAATGGCCCATTTTGAAAGAGAATAGCATCGCCTGCTACAAAAATGTTTAAAAGTGCCCTTCAAACGTAGGCCACGTTTATGTGTTTCTCCAAGCATCACTCAGACGCACGCCACGAACGGAGAGAACCGTTTTACTTGTGAAAATGAGCATTGTCAGCATCCACTCTAGCGAAGTGCAGTCGCACTGTTGAATGTTTAGTGCTCTGTGGTGCTGTCATGAAGTGCAATATCTATACATCTGTATGTGCGTTGCCTGCCACTGCCCCTCCAAAAGAAGGATCTCTCCTGGAGTAGAGTCAGTGAAAAGGAAACATGGCTGAGATCACATAGTCAGCCATGGTTCCTTTTCACTTTTCACAACATAAGACAGGGAGCTGGTGAGTTAAAATGTCTTTATGTACATGTAGGTGTTGCTAGGGAAGTTCTCAAAAAAAAGGGAATTACAAAGATGGACATAAGTAGTGTTAATTCTGCTTGCAATTTAAATTTTTCTAGTCTGATCTAGTAAGAATAACAACTTTGACAGAGATATTCAGAATATATGACCAGCACATTCAGATCCAGCGCATGTCTGAAAGGAGCTTATATACAAAGGAAAAGAGCCTTGTAAGTATTGCTTTACTTTTATTCCTCTGGCATGTTCTGTTTGTTACAATGGAAAATTGTGAAGTTTTGATTAAAACTTCATGTAGAAAAAGATTATTTTTTTTGTCCTCTCACTGAAAATAAAGAAATTCAAAAATTAAACATTCCACAACACATGGCCATGTCTAGTCTAAAGCCCCTAAGGTTCAGGAGTCTAAAATAAGGGCATCACAACTCATCGTAAGTCTTTGAATTGGACTCAACAATAAGTCAAGCATAACAGTCATTCTCAGTCAAAATGATTTTGCTGTAAAAGGAATGTAGTCTTGTAGCTGTGATTGCTAGAAAACCTGTAGCTTAGCATGGCGTGGTTATATTGTTGCCTCAGGTTCTTTGGCTAAACCGCAGCTGGGGCCTTTCTGTGTGGAGGTTGCATGTCCTCCCTTTTTCTTCCTCCCACAGTCCAAAGACATGCATGTCAGGCTAATATGTCTGTAAATTGTGTGATGCCATCAAAAAGTGTAGTATAGAATATTGTGTGAATGTATGGTTAAAATGTGATTTGTAGTCTAAAGTGCTTTGACTGGTCAGTAAGACTGGAAATCCAGGAATATTACAAATCTGAAGTCATTGAGAAGTCATTCATTCAATAGATAGATATTAACCTATTTTGCACTCAGACAAAGTGTTCAATTAGCTAAAGTTGCTCAACCCTTCACACATCACTTCATGCCTGCCTGAATTCTTTTTGTATCCATGTATCCAGTTGACTGAATCACATCTTCTCACAGCTTATGAGGTCTTACATGTGCGTGCCTCCCAAGAGGAAGCAACCCACCAGCTTCACTTGTAGCAACAAGATGTGTTCAATATTCAACTGAACCCACTAAATTTAAATAGTATTTTGGAAAAAAAAATCTTGCATATGTCTGGAGGTTACCAAAGCAATGCATTGCTTCATCTTCAGAAATTGCTCCATACGGCAAGGTTTCATAACAACATGTCCCGCACAGCTCCTCGTATATTTTGTCCTAGCAGAGCTAATGTAGCATCCCTTCAAATCGAGGGACTCCACGGGTGAGTTGATGAGTAAACCTGCGCGACGATAGGTCCACTGCTGTGTGTGAGATTGGAAAGGATGGGGAGGACAGAGTTCTTGTTGAAACATGAAGACACATACTGTTACACTTTGTCACACACACTACAGCCGACCTGTGGCTTTGACATTTGGCTTTGTGTTTATAGCCGATAACCCACAGTTACTCAGTACCCAGTTAAGGGAAGTTTGCACAAGAATGGCAGGCATGTAGGAGGTGATCAACTCTGCTTTCTGACTCAAAGTAAAAAGCCTTGTGGAGCTCTTTCCCTCTGCAGGTGTAATTGACTGCCAGCGTTTGTGTGTGCCTGTGAGTGTGTGTTGTAACCTATGAAAGATGATGTAGATGGAGTAAAAAAAACAAATTCCTTCATAAACTTGGTACAGTTTTCTTTGCATCTGGAACAAGGTGGTTTGACATTAAGAGAGTGTTACTTTCTTATCAAAAATGATGCCCAATCCTTGGACATCATGCACTTCCCAGCTGCTATTCAGCGGCTCAGAGGAAACAAGAACATTTTGTTACTGTACTCTGAGAGAAAGTGCTCTACAAAACCTTTATATCAAGAGAACAAAGTTTCTGTTTCAATGGAATTTATAATTTTTTACTACCTGTGGCACTAAAGCTTGTTACATTGGACTGCAATGTTTAGAATGTGATCTGACACTTTCCTATTCAGTACAGATATATGGAAAAAAATATTCTGTAAAATAGTTGAATACTTTCTGAAATAACTACAGAAGGAAAGTTCACCGCAACTGTTGTTGAAGTTGAAGGCTTTTGCTATGTAGAGATGTCAAAGTTGAAAAGGTAGTTTAGATTTAAAAAAGAAGAAACACTTATTCAATGGTAGAGAATGATTCAAAAACTTCCTAGATCCAAGTTCAGGATATGGATCTGAACCTGGATCCAGATTCAAAAGAGTCCAGTAAAAAGTATCCAGCAGAAATTAATCACTTTTAAGTTGGCCCAAGTCCTCTGTTTGGTAAAATATTTCATGCAAAACCACATTTCGAAGTTTAGATTATATATATTATACAGCATTAGTGAAAATTTTGATAGCACAATAAAAAAATAGAAAATATGAGATGCCCCAAATGTTCATTCTGTTCATCTGGACGTAGTGTTTTCAGTGGGAGAAAAGTTTCCCATGAATGATCAGTGCTCTTTAATCCTTGAGCTTTGATCAGTGGTTGTTGATCAACTGTCATGAGAATTTGCATATTAATGATCAAGCAACTGACCTCCCAGCCCATTGTTCCTTCAGTGGTGCTAGTTTCATTCATTGTGCAAATGTACTGTTTATAAAATTGGGGAAATCTGCAGTCAGCTGGGATGAGTGATGAAACATTTCTCCCACTGAAAACGTTACATCCAGATGAACAGATTCAACTTTTGGGGATTTACTTACCTGGATGATCGAGCATGCGTCAAGAAAAAAATATGAGATGCCATTCATTGTAGAGTTGTTTTATTTCTAGTCACGTTTGGGTTTCTATGTTTATATATTGGTAGAGTTTTGTTATCTTTTATGTAAAATATAACAAAATTTCTTAATAATTATATCTCACTTTTTGTTATCGTTACTTTCGGAATCCAGTTTTGGTTTATGGTTAGTATTTCAGTTTTTTAATCCCTTGAGTTTCAGTTTATCTTGCCTCTCCTGTGTTTCCCTGTCATATTACTTCCGGTTTTATTTTGGTAGTCATTTTCTTTCATATTGTCTCACTCTTACTTGTGTGTCATTACCGTAATTAGTTTCAGCTGTGTGTAGTTCACAAGGCGTCTCCATTCGTTACCTCTTGTGTATTTAAAACCTCAGTTGGTTTGTGTTCTTTGACAGTGTCTGTTTAGCCCAACCTAGCCCAACATATTTTCTCACGTGCTTTTGGATTTTGATATTCTCTGCTTTTAACATCAATAAAGGTCAATCTTCTGAGTGAGTTTTGCATTTGGGTCCATCAGTTCTCAGCTACAATAGGACTAAATCATCTGTTGGGCTAACCCCCCCCCCAAAAAAAAAGAAAACATCAGCAACTGTCTGATATTGAATATATATACATACATATATGTACATTGAAAATCCATAGCCATCGTGTGTCCTCACCCACAGCACGGAGGGCAGCTTGGCTGCAGGTTGCTGTTTGAGTTAGTAGTAGCTCAGGTGTGCAAAGTTGGAACAGATGCTTCCACTTTAATTACCTCACAAAGAGCTAACTTTCCTGTGATGGAGGAGACGCCAACACAGCTGGGTCCTGATGGATGCCAGGACACAAATAACGCTGGTCCACACACACACACACAAACAATCACATTCCACATGTGCAGAACCAGATATATTCAAATATACATTCAAATCTATTCATGGTTAGATTTGTCAAATGTCAAGTGAACTAATCTGAGAGATGGAATTTCTGGCACTTGTGATGAAGAAAAAGAATCCGGAACATAAAGAAAATAATATACGGGAGTGTTGTTTTAAGCAGAGGGCGAATGTGAGGGCTGGAAAAGGCAACTGCTGACTGTCAGCCAATCCCAGAGCCAGAGAAAAGTTGTCAAAGTCGAAGCTGAATGATAAAATGAGGGCAGTATTCAGCATGACTTTTTTCATTTCATTTTTTTTTAACAACTGTATTTACTAATGTGATACTCTTCCTAAGTAAATAAGAAAAAAACTGCAAATTCTCACATAAATGATTAGAACAAACAAACGACTGGGTTGTATGGCTTAATTCAGGTCTCTCAAATGGCAATCAAAATCTTGATTAACCTTCTGTCTACTTAAACAGCATATCTTATGATCAATTGTTATTGTAATCTATCTCATCCAATTTAGCGCACTTCCACCACGCTCAGCTATTCTCCTTTCTGAGCCTATATTAAGTGAATTAATGCTCATTTTCATTAATTTTTTCTGTAATTAAAAAAACTGGATCAGTTGTTACATCACAACATATTATACCATAGTGTTTTAAATAAGCAAACTAGCTTACTGCTCCTTGACTGCCAGTGCTTTAAAATACCTGTCTGGTCTGCCATTCTACCAAACAAACAAGGTCATTTACTCTGTTCATTCGTGCATACCAACATTTGCAGTGAAATTGTATTTCCTGCACTGATAGAGGAATTATGTGTTCTGACTTGTGTCCTTATCTTGCTACCTGTGCATATATACTCTTTGTACACTGGCATTTACAGCATCATACTATAGTTACAACTAATTCATATCATTATGCTTATGCTGTTGATTTTGGTTGCCACTTACAATGACTTCAGAATGAAAAGCCATGCAGATTACAAGCTTAAACACAATGCAGCCGCACTTCCTTTCCTGTTTTTGGCTTCACTAGATAATGCTCAGATGATACTGGCTTGTTCTCTGAAATGAATTTTAGTGACATAAATGGCATAGCACAACTCAGCAGAAGACAGATGTTGTTCATAAACAGAAGACGGGATGTAGGAACTGCATATCTTACGCAGTAAACAACAGATTTTTTGCACTCACCTCATTAACCATTCAACCAAGTGAAGTTGGTGCATATACAGCAACAAGCTACAATATTAAAATGGGTGATTAGCAGTGATTATATTGTCCTAATGCAATGTTTCGCTGGGAAACATTCAATTCTGGCATTTATGTGGATGTCAGTTTGATAAATACAATCCACTGAAACTTTGCTGCAAACCGAGCAACCTGCTGATGGCAGCAGCCTCCCTCAGCAGGAGAATGCACTGTGCCACACTGAAAACTGCTTAAGAACAACCCAGGGAATACTGCAAAAAGTATTTTTCTCTTGAGGCATTTTATATTGCAATGGAAGCTAAAGATCTGACATGAAAACTCAGACAATACCCTTTGAACACTTGGCAAAGGTAGGGAGGGAGAACTCCCTCTTTACAGGAGGAGATTTTGGACATGCTCAGGGAAAGAATGTGGGAAAAAGAAAGAAGAAGCACAGAAAAGCGGACCAAAGGGAGAGCAAGAGTTCATGTCTCCAGCTCAATGTTCAACACAATCTTACAAACATTACGCCTAAGCTAAGCTGCCAATTAGAGCTACCTGTGTCAACGCACAAAACCAAAGCAGCCATGCCTCTAACCATGAGTCTTAACAAAATCCCAACACTTGAACCATGTGAATAATCTGTTATAAAGATGGAAATTATTTATTAAATTGAATTGAATTGTGTATTTTATTGCTCAAGATTGACATTCTAACATTGAAGTCTGTGTGGACTGACCTGTCTTTGGAGACCAAAGTGGTCATTGGAGTAACGGTAGTTTTTGACACTTGAGCATTGTCTGTATTTGTCATCCTCAGAGGTTTCCACTGATATGCTGACAGTTGTAACAGTGCTGTATGCATAACTGAGAAATTCATAGAGAGGCACTGAAAATGAATTCTGTAACATATTAAAATAATTATAGTTCCCTCAAAATGTAAGAAATGTAAGTGTAGAAGATGTAATTTGAAACCGAGACATGGTTACCTGAGGACATGGATAATGGTATAGGACAATTGTGTTGTTTTTTTTAGAGATGTTTCCCATTATTACCAGTCTACACACACTGACTTGTAGCTCACCTCATCGCCTAACAATGCTGTGACACAATCAGAAATAAACTTTGTCATTCTCTGTCAAATGCATCATTATCTCAAATACAATAGGTCCAGCAAACAATGCTTGTCTTGTTTTAGTGTCTAACAATGCCTCTTCTTTTTCAATATGGAGCCTTCCAAAACTCCCCCTGCAGATTTGTTGTTTGAGGCCATGGTTGAGCAAGACAGCCCTGGACTGAATGTTTACATAAATGAGCCAATTTAGCTGCATTTCAGAGAACTGGACTGGCTGGCAGACTGGCTGGCTGCTTTAACCACACAGACGTGGATGGACACTGACAGAAATTCTCAAAAAATCCCATAACAAAGTACAGAATCTAACAGTCCAGTGGGCCATGTTAGCAAATTACCAAGTGGCAAAGATGCAAAACAAGATATCTTTATTTACAACACAGGGGTCGTGGTATTCCCAGATATTTCACATCCAAACAAGGCAAATCAAGATGCTGAGAAACAGACAGACAGAATGATGAGCACTGTGAAAAACAGAAGCTATGCTAGGGTTGAGAAATTCTGATGTTTCTGGTTGTTAGTGTCACTGTCAGCTTGGCCTAGCATGAAAGAAGAGCAAGGGGGCAGTGCATCAGCGAGCCAAGCCAGGCTATGACAGACCAATGGCCAAGGTAGAGAAAAGGCAAGCAATATGACAGAAAGCAGGCATAAAGTGAAATGAGCACAAACACTCAGCACACACAAACGCACTGATTGTGCCAATCCGGTGCCAGTAAATTGCTCTGTGCTGGAGAGCTTAGGGAGGCATCAGAGAGTCTGGGCACCATCCTGCTCTGAGCTGCAGATCCCTAGCTGACTGAATGTGGATGCTTGGACCAGTCGGCTGGATCAGCTGCTAATACACAGCCCAGGACCAGGAAATTACTGAGTAAGCAGTGAGCCCGTGCAACTTGTTGCAACATGCAACCTCAACCACGGACACACACATGAAGTGGGACATGCTTGCAAAGAAGCATGGCTATGTCATGATAACATAACACTGTATGTGAACACAAGGACTGAGCAATATGTCTGAAAACAGTTAATGCCACTTAACTGCTTTTCTTTTCCTCAGTGTCAGTTATCACACTGTAATATATGTAGAATAAAACTAACAGAACATCCATCTTCAGTCTTGTGAATTGTCCTCCACTACAAGATATAGTATGAGCAATGATATCCATGTGCAAAGCAAGAATTCACTATTCTGCGCAATAAAACTGCACCAGTACGAGTTTTTCAGTGTCCTTACCAGGCATCACTCCAAGAATGTGAATATATAGATGATGAGAGCCAAAATAACCACAACGTCAAAAGAAATCTTACTCATTACAGCTCAAAAGTAAGGGTGGGAATCACAGACATCTGTTTAGCTGTATAATTTGTGGTATCAGTGTATGTAAATTACAGCTATTTGGTGAATCTGTGAAGTTCACTGAACCAGTGCACAAATAATTATATCACAAGGGGAATCAAAATGATCAGTTTCCATATAGGCTATATTGGCAAAAGTATTGACTAACCAATACAAATCATCACATTCAGGTTTTAGCTGTGCAACAAGGCCAGTTGTGAAATTTCTTTGCTACTAAATATTCCACAGTCAACTGCTAGTGGTGTTATAACAAAGGGGAAGTGATTGGGACTGACAGCAATTCAGCCATGAAGTGGTAAGCCATGTAAAATCACAGAGTGGGGTCAGCAGATGCTGAGGTGCCAACTTTCTATAGAGTCAGTCGCTACAGACCTCCAAATTTCATGTGGCCTTCAGATTAGCTGAAGATCAGAGAGCTTCATGGAATGGGTTTCCAAGGCCGAGCAGCTGCATCCAAGCCTTACACCACCAAGCACAATACAGAGCATCAGGTGCAGTGGTGTAAAACACGGCTCCACTGGATTCTAGAACAATGGAGACGAGTTCTCTGAAGTGACCAGTCACACTTGGGTTTGCTGGTTGCCAGGACAACAGCACTTGTCGACTGCATTGTGCCAAGTGTAAAGTTTGTTGGAGGGGGATTTTTTCTGTGGGGTCGGACCCTTAATTCCAGTGAAAGAAACTCTTAATGCTTCAGTATACCAAGGCATTTTGGACAATTTCATGCTTGTGGGAACAGTTTCAGGATGGCCCCATCTTGTTCCAGCATGACTGCAACAGTGCAAAAAGCAAGGTCCAAAGACATGGATGAGTACGTTTTGGTGCGGGAGAACTTAACACCCCTGCAAGAAGTCCTGACCTCAACCTGATAGAACACCTTTGGGATTAGGATGGAGATTGTGAGCCAGGCCTTTTCGTGTGTCTGACCTCAAAACTGTGCATGTGGAAGAACGCTCAAAATTCCCATAAACACTCCTAACCTTGGGTTGAGTTTGGAGTTGAAGCTGTTCATATTAAACATCATATTAAACCCTGTGGATTAAAAATGGCATTCAATTTAATTCAATTCAGTTCACTTAAATTCTATTTAAACAGCACCAAATCACAAGAACAGTCACCTCAAGGTGCTTTATATTGTAAGGTAGACCCTACAATAATACATACAGAGAAAAACCCAACAATCATATAACCCCCAATGAGCAAGCACTTTGGTGAGAGTGGGAAGGAAAAACTCCCTTTTAACAGGAAGAAACCTCCGGCAGAACCAGGCTCAGGGAGGGGCAGGGCCATCTGCCAGGACCGGTTGGGATAAGAGAAGGAAAACAGGATAAAAGACATGCTGTGGAATAGAGCCAGAGATTAATAACAATAATAATTAACAACAATAGCATGTCACTCAAATTCACGCATGTGAAGGCAGACACGTTTTAATTTGAAGAGAACTCCAAAATGTCAGCTTTTTACTCTTAGATCAGTTGAACACAGATAAGAGTGCACTCTCAAAAAGGTCCTTGTCTTACTCAGTGACTCAAGAAAAATAAAATCACTTTAGAGAAGACATTTAAAAAGCAACTTTTTAACAAATCTTAACAACAAATCTTATTTTTTCAAACTTTCACAGGAGCATTTCCCATCTCACTGCAGTGATTCTGAAGGATACTGCAGGCTGTAAAGATCATCAGTGTTTATTGTGATTTTTGGTACAACAGACTGAAAGGTTCGTCCCAGAGCAGGAGCTAAACCATGCATTTAAGCATTCATTCAATTTATTTTTACTTTTGGTCAAACTGAGCTTTTGTATCTCATAACATCTGTTGAGAAATGTTTGGGAACATTGTATTGTCACAGTTTACTCATGTCCACTCTCTAAAGTGCGTGGGCTGACTGTACCTGTCACTTTTTATCAGATCTGAACAACTGAGTTCCACTCAAGTAGAACAGTTAGTCCTCTGTAGTTGATGGCCCTCAATAAACACCGTTTGAAAACTTCTTATGGTACAATAACTTGCCTGAAAACAACCCGCTCTCCCACCAGGATACACTGGCCTACTTCTCAAAGTACTCACATCTGGCAGAGACATAAACCCCCTGTAAGGTTCTTTTGAGAAACCCTGGCATTATATTCAAAGCTCTTATTCCCTCGACCTTTTGTTGCAGTTCCTTCTTTGCTCCGACGCTTTCTGCTTCCATGTGTCCATGTGATATAGTTTATGTGCACATGCTTTTTGATTGTGCACTCTCTTTCCATGGTTTCCGGCCTCAAAGGAGCACATAGATCGATAGGATGTTTAACATACTCCCTCCGCTTTTTAAAGCCTGTGGCGAACAAGCCCTTCACCACCGACCCTTAACCTCACCCGCTAGCGCAGATCGAAGGCGCCCCTGTCACGTGATCGCCTTACACAACACTCACAGGAGGTCCTCTTCTCACCAGGCCGCCTCCCACTTCCTGCTCAGCTGCTGGTTACTGAGGTGAACCATCGCCATGGGCAACGGACCAAAAGAGAAGGAGGAGGACCGGGAGGAGGGAGGTGAGTCGGAGAGGAGATGTGAATAGATGTGAGAAGAGGGCATGAAATCGATGAGGCCATGCAACAGCTTTGCGGATCATGTGCCCACTCACCGAGATAGAGATGCAGACGGGAACACACACAGACACACACACACACACACACACAGTAAAGTAGAGAGCGAGATGACCTGGCATTCACGATTGCCAACAATCCCGTCCATATTACAGGAACGAGTGAGAATGATACACACATTCCTCCCTCACAAGTTAAATGTTTCATCCATTTTTAGACTGCACAAATTAATCTTCTCCACCTCCACTGACATGAATATGAGTTTTAACTTTAACTCTCCTATAATTAAAGCAGAGCTTTAGCATTTCAAGCAGGAGATTTCAAGAGTTTCATTTTTCAAAGAGCCTATGTTGCAAAAGGTCTTGTGTTTCTTTTAAATGTCACTCTGCTAAAAACCGGGTTGCATTTAAGAAGCAGTAGGACTAGTGATATTTAACAGGGAGAGAAATTAGAGTGGCTGCAAGAACACACTGCTTGTCAACCTCGCAGCCGAGGATATATTTATAAAGATATGTCTATGGCAACAGCTAATACCTGACTGAATTAAATATGTCTCAGAGATAGAAAGTTGCTAAACAGGTCCGCGAGAAATAACTTAATTAAAAAGTTTCAACTTGGAACATTGAGTCAAGAATCATTCTGTACTCAAGATAAAATGAAAACATCAAGAGCCTTATTAAAAGATCCAGCCATTGTTCTGTTCTTTTTCTTGCTCAGTAATATAAAAGTACTGGCAGCCATTCTCAAATTGTTTGACACTTGTAGTTCAGTAGAAAATGTGCCTATTCGAGATATAGCATCTTACAGTGGACTAAAAGGTTGCGTACTCAGTTGCCATTAACTCAACAGCAGCCAGCTACTATGGTGCAAAGGTCAGACCAATAAAAATAGAGCGATTACTTCCAGGTCAAAGTAATGGGTTGTTTGGGGATGGTTTATTTTTATTTTTTTTTTAGAAAGGCAGTTACTCTTTAACTTTCTTGCACTTTATTTGTATTTGTGTGTCTCTTTTGTCCTTTCTCTCTTTGCTCTATTCTTTTTCCCCTCACATCCACCCCAAATCTGCCCTTCTTCTCTGAGGTTTCTTCCTGTTAAAGGGGAGTTTTTCCTTCCCGCTACCCAGATTTTTCAAGATGCTCCATCCATCCATCTATCCATCCATCCATTCATCCATTTTCTGGAGCTTATCCAGTTTCACGTTTTATGGGCAGCAGTTTAAGCACAGAATCCTAATCGTCTTGTAGCTCGTTCAAGGGGCCATTGAGTTGGTTCCAAGTGAGTTGAAGTTGAAAGACATAATCTGTCCTGCGAGTCTTGTGTCTGTCCTGAACCGTCCTCCTCCAGTAGCCAATGCCAAAAACACCTTGGCTAGGAAGCGTCCAGTAGGGATGGGTATCGTTTAGGTTTTATCCGATACCAGTACCAAACTGGTACTTTTGAAACGGTGCCGGTGCTTAAACGGTGCTCAAACCGGTGCTTAAAGAATGGAGAAACAAAATTGGTCCAAAAACCTCTCATGTTCAGCTGTTTTTTTGTAAAAAGATAACAATGTTAGCCTTTTCTGCAGCTATGGGCATATATGGTATCACTCTTGGCTGGAAGCAGTGCTTAAACAATGGAAAAAACACAAACTTTGTCCAAAAACCTCTCATGTTTAACTGTTTTCCACTTTTTCTTTGGTCATTTTAGCCTTTTTGGCCAGGGTGAAGGGAGTATCTGCCATCAAACAAGAAGACAGCCGCATGTAACTACGACGGTGTTTGCTAGTTCACCTTACATGCATTAATGTAATAACGTGGTTAGCCTACTCAACGTAAATTACACACGAACAACATTAAGCTACTCACGCAGAGAAGAACGGCTGCTGCTGCCATCATCATCCTCATCATTTCTGCTACACTGGCAGGGCTAGGGGCCAGGACTCTACCCTCGGGTTTTTGGGGGATGTTGCTAACTCCGGGTCCGATAACAGGCACCACACCCGCAGTAGATGTGCACGGTGTGAGGTCTCGCAGCAAGCTATCAAATACAGTGCATTTCTCAGGGGTTTTTTTTGTATCTTTTTGCACCATATTGCGTGATTTATCAATGCTTGCCATGACCAGAGTGTGAATATGTGTGTGAATGGGTGCATGACTGGTTGTGTAAAGCGCTTTGTGGTCCTTAGGGACTAGTAAAAGCGCTATAAAAATACAGGCCATTTACCTTTTGCTGTGAAGTACAGCCAGACTTTTGACCGCTTCGCCTTGGGCAGTTTTGTGAAGCTAGGAATGTGGACTGAGGAATCAGCAGCTTTGTTTTCGTACAACAAAACTGCTGATTCTCTCTATACTGCAAAAGATCGGTACAGCAAGACTAATGTCTGCTCCTTGTATCCATATTGGAGCAATTCTCGTCCCAGTGTTAAGCGACAGAATTGAAATTAACACCTCCAACTCCAAGACCATGGTCTTCAAGTGAAAAAGGGACAAGTTACTACCCCAAGTGGATGAGTTTAAGTATTTTGGGGTCTTGTTCACAAGTGAAGAGAAAGTGACGTATGAGACTGACAGATGGTTTGACGCGGCTTCTGCAATGATGTTATGTGTTGAAGTAACAGGTGTGCAGAAAAGTGAGGCTGTCATTTTACATGCCAGTCTACATTACTGCCCTGCATAGTTTGGATTTTTTTTTCTTTTTAAACAGATTAAAACACCAGATTAGTTTAGTAATATGTCACATAATATTCCACATGCTCTGTTCCACAACTGAATGACAGACTTTTAATCTCATGTTTGATATGCTGATATGTTATAGATGCAATATAAAAGGGCATTCATATGTAAGGTTTAAGCTGTACAATACTGCAGATGTTCAGGGATGCCAGAACTTCTAATTAGACATCTACAAGTGTGCAGATATAAAATCAAATAACTATGCCACAATTAAACCAATAATAACTAAGGAACTAGAAAATTCAGTATGCAAAAGTAAAATGTTACCTTTTACCACTGAAGTGTTATAATCTGCTGTCTAGGAGGTGATCATTGGATATATGTATGATCATAATACATAATTGTGGGCAAAGTCTTTTTACAAAGGTCATTACCATCCACTATGCTTCCGAAACAAGTGGTTATAAAGGCTACATTTGGCATTTCTTGCTCGTGTTCACAGCTAAAGTGCAACGCAATGGAGTTAGTGTGAAGGCACAAGAGGAGGAACACCAGCAAATCCGTTTATGTTTAAAGGCCAAAATCGAGAAAACGTAAACTTATACACAATCAAATATTGCTGTAACGACCCACCTCCGCACACCTCACTGGTGTGAGAGACAGACCATTGTGAAAGCCCTCTGCTCTGTGACCATCCTGCCAGCACAATAGCCACACCGTGTTTGGAGCACCTCAGCGGCCACTCGGCGGGGGTCAGCTCTCCAGCCGCGCAGTTTCAACTCAAGCCTCTGCTGTGCGGAGGGGAGACGAGCGCAACTGCACAAGAGCCTCCATTACGGCTCCAGCACAAGAGCCCTGCTCCATTATGGCTTTCACATAAGGGCCTTCATTCAGGCTCTTAGTCATTCTAATTAGTTGTGCTTTGCAGCTCAGCAGAGCCTCTGACTCGGTCTGTGCAGGGGCCCCGCGTAACAGCTCCCACGCGACTCCAGGCAGCCCCGATTCCAGAAGAGCGCTCAATGAGGATTGCGATTTTTTTATTTTTTTATTTTTGTAATTGTGAAGCTTCAGAGAGCTCTTAGGCAGAGATTTAATGGCGTCTAATGGAATCTCATCACAGAACAAGAGAGGAAAGAGGACAAAGAGAGGGAACACTGACTAATGTCTCTGCATACTTTTGCTTTGCAGTTCACCCTTAATTCTGTAAATGCATTGTCTTTTTGTGAACGGCCCTTTATATACAATATTTTCACACATATATTTTTTATGTGCATGTGTTTATTTACCCTAACTACGCTGCAATTAATATGGGAATAGAGGGCTTGCAATAATCACCAACTGGGAGTAATGATTTACCCACGTCCCAATTTACTCACTATCATGAAAAATAATCTGTATGCATTCCTTTTTATTCTCTCTTCAGCTTTTATTGCCTCTGGTTTTTGACTTTTATCTTCCTCGTTCCACTCTTTCTTTTGTCATTTCCACCTAAAGCAACAAATAACAGCATCCCTAACTCGTTCACTCTAAAATCCCTTTATCCCCTTTGCAGTCGTCTCATATTTTGCTTTGCTCTTGACCACGCAAAACTGTCTCCCTCCTTTTTGTCTCCCAGCTGGTTCAGGTTAAAGCCTCCCACTCACATCTTAAAATTTGCCTCTGCAGCACAGTTAAAAATGACAAGTTATTGCCGTGTCAGCGGTCATGGTTAAATGCCATTCTGCTTTTCTGTAGAGCAAATGCACACACAGGAGACCACGGATCCAGACAGTTGTTGCTCACCAGATAGATCTCTAAGTGACCTGTCTTAGGAAGAGGCTTCGGCACAGAAAGCAACATCATCATCTGCAGGTACAGAGAGAGAGAGTACATAAGCTATGTATAGCAACGGGTAGTCACCTGCTATATAAGCCTTTTAGATAAGGTTACAAATAAAATGTAGGAAATGCAAAGCTTCAATAAATTCAGTCTGCTGCAAGGAAAATGTCTCTGTCAGTAGTTGGAATGAAAGGCTATGAAAGAAATCTTCATTCTATTGAATTTGAAAGTATTCGTACATGAATGACATGTCATATCGATTCTGAGGATGAAGAGGTTGCTCACATACTTCAGTTGTTGTATGCATAGAAAACACATTTTAATAAATTTAACCAAAAACTAGACCAAGTTTCTTCCTGTTTTGTCTGTGTTTTCACACTGTGGGACAGATTTACTAATGATTTGAACCAACACAAACCCCCCCTGAATGCTACAATCACACTACAGATAACAGTGGTTGGAGACCACAACACTATCAGAATTATTGCCATCATGTGCGTTGAATTTTTGATCCTGTGGCCTTTGAAGTGGTTGGACCAGGTTTGCGACTGTCAGTTGCCATCTGCAAAGCAACTTTTGTGTCTCAAGACAATCAGTCAATTTCCTATGATTGAATGAGGTCAAGCTGGCAATTACACGGACTCTGTTTTTCATGATCTCGTGATCAGCTGTGATAAATCAGTGAAAATTGAAACTCTGTTGGTGTCTACACAAATAGAAATTCATATTAAACAAAAATTCACATTTACTGCTTTACTTTCAGAGCCAGAACCTCAAAGATCTGAAATGAAAGAGCAGAAATACTTCCTTAAATAGTAATGTACCTCTGTGATGTAACTGTAAAATGACATAGGCACTGAAAAAACTTGCATTTTTATATGAATTCTTTCCAGTATTGATAAAAACACGTGTCACAGACTGGTTGCACACTGGTTGCATACCATGATTGCTTGCAATATACTTTTCTGCCTGCATTGATAAATTTGATGGCGATTATTTACAAAGCTTCGCCAGTGTGCTGCAGACTCAACCTCTGGACAACCACTTGGTTGCAGGTCTTGGAATGCAACCTCGAATTTTTCCAAGTGAGAAAGTTGGCTTGCTACTTTTACTCTAGTAAGATTGAGTCATTAGGCAACTGGCTTATCTGATCTGTTATATACCACACTGTGTTATATTAATGTTTGAATCTTATGGTTGGTAAAACTGACTGGAGAACCTATACCTTCTCATGGTACACCTACATTCACACGTGTGTTACAGTTACAGTATCTTCACTAATATATGGATTGGTCTTAGCAAAAAAAATACATTGTGTTCTTCTATACATCCTACAAATTAACTCTTATACAGGTCTATGTGAGGGAATATTTTTTAATTAAGAAATGGAATGAATCCGATTTATCCAAACACCAAGACTGCACACAGTCTCCAGCTATCCTTAACAGAAGAATTTGTCTTTATATCAAAAACATATTGATTCTCCTTCAGCCGCCTCTCGTCGAGCTTAATTGCTGGGCTATTTCCAAAGAGAAACACACGAAAAACTTACAGCTACGCTTCATCTTTTTTGTTAGCTCATTCCTTGCGTTCTCATCAGGCCTGCTCATCTCTGACCCCGCTACAGTAATTTGCGCTGCTCTCAGTGGATTGCTTTTGTCATTACTAAAATGAAATACTGTGTTTTTGCTTAAAAATGTGTGTCATGCAAGTAGATCAGTCCCAGAACTTGCCATTCCCATTGGTGCATTTGTCCCACTTCATCAATTCACATTTTACTTTGAAAAAAAGCTGAACTATTTCATGAGTCAAAATGTTCGAATTAAAAATCCAGTGAAAGTACTCCACATTCTTACATGACAGCTTAAAATACAACAGTAACTGGCACATTTTTTTCATTGTCACACTAAATTAATTCTGCCTCAGTTTCCTGTCGTTCTCTTGAAGACTTTGAATACTTACCCAAAAAAACACAGTTCTTACTGTCATTATTCCAGGAAACAGTCTGTCAGCTTCAGCTTCAGTGTCTGTACCCAACTGGTTACATCCTGTACTTGCCTGTACAGCTCCAGACAAATCTAATCATAGAACTGTAAAAGCAATGGTACTTATGTGGAGGTAGGACCAACAAGGAGATAAACATGAATGTGAAAGGAATGTATTACAATGATGTCACGAATGGCTGTGGAGGTGGATGGAAGGGGGACCATAAATAACTTTCCATCATCTGTAATGTCTAATGGAATGGCAGAGCACTCATGGTCTTGATTTCTATTTTCTGAAAAACAAGCTGATCAAATATGTGATTACGTTTCTTTATCATAGTCTGACCATAATCTACACGATATTACATGGATATCGATTCCCTTACAACCAAATACCAGTGGTTACAGGATATCTGTGCTTAAGGAGCAAAACCAGATCATGATCTGCTAAGCTCTCGTGTCCATATTTCTCTCAGTTTGTCTAAATTCTGCATGGCTCCAAGTTTGGAAAAGGTTACTGGAGCTCGGGCTAGCAACTGTTAATACAAAAGACACAAAATCAATGTCATCAGTAGAAAACACAACAATACTGTTGCGGCAACTTAGTGTGCTTTAACGTGTTAGTTTACTCAGACCCTTCTTTCTGCAAACTTTAGGATCACGCAAACAGCGAAAAAAGGGCAGTGCCCGATTCACACTTTTGAAGGAAGATATCCTGGATCTGCAACAAAATTTAATGAATTTCATCCTTTGACCCCACTACATTTCTCCACTAACATCAATTAACATCAACTAGGTCAGTACTTCTCAAACTTTTGGTAGCTGAGAGCCAAATTCTTGAGCCAGCATATGGTTGGGGGCTTCACAGGAAATATGCAGTTTCTATGTTTCTAAAGTTTAAAGTTAGTTCTAAAGTTAACATTCAGTAAATGTTAGATTATGTTGGAAATTTTGACTTTTCTTCTGCTTATTTTTCTTCCCTGACACAAGCTGTATTTGTGCTTCATCGCAGGATGATACAAACTTTGGATGAATTTACTTGACACGTTTATGAGATCATTAACATGTTGCTGTTACTGTTCAACCTGAGCAATATTTAGGCTTTAACTTTAACCTTCAGAAATACAGCTCAGTGTTGCTGTACCTTTACAGTTTTTGCAAGAATCTGTTGCAATACTTATCATGTTGCAGGGGTTATGATTTAGTACATTGCATACATTGCATATTTTTAAATAAGTTGCCATAGTTAAATGTTTTGTTTACTTTTCATTTAAACATACATTTTAAAGACACAACAACAAAAGCGCAATTTTTAACCATTCCCACTTACCCATGTAGCCATCCACACCATCTGTACAGTGGAAGTAGGACCGATGAACTCTCACATGACCAATAGGTTTGGCAGCATCTTGAGATAACATTGATTGCATAAATGCATTGCCAGAATAATCTGCTATGTCAATGATAAACAGGAGCAACAAGCATCCTGCAATAAAATAAGGATGACAATGCTAGCACTGGTAATATTAGCCACCTTTTGTATTTTTTTTGTTTGTTTTTTTCACTTGCAATGCAACCAGAAACAGGTGAATAATAATATATAATGATATATTTTTAGCACGTCAATAATTTGTGCATTGTTATTTGAGACGTTACTTACTTTTAGAGCAGTCATTATTGAGGTTTTTTCACTATTCAATCAATAATATCCCTAATTAGAATTTTTCAATAAAGCTAATATAA